>NC_133204.1:1900000-2087500 GCF_958299795.1 Porites lutea
CTGGCGACTTCACTTTGCTGTGGGCAACCCTTCAGAAGAGCAGGCCATTCTGATCTTTGGGTGATTCCATTCATGTAAAGACAGCTGTTGAATTTTCAATGAACACTTAGGCTATGTTTACACTTTACCGGATACCTTTTCATGCCGACACAAAAGACTGCCTGGTATAATATTATATAGATTTAGCCAAGGCTAAAAGCAAAGCTTTGGTTGATATACTTATAAATAAAAAAATAAATTGTGTAATGCTAAAAGGGGACGGCAATGAGAATGGCATCAAAATCAATAGATCTAATTAGCAAAAAAAGTAAATTTGCTTGTGTAGCTCTAATTAGCAAAACAACAAATTTGCACGTGCAGCACTTTTTTCTGTACATTTCTTTGCCATTGTTGTCGACTAAAACGTGAAACTTCCTACTTACAAGTCATTTGTGTCGAGGAGGAATTGTCGTATGTACTCAACAAAAATTTTGTTGCTTGTGTTCCGTTCGCTTTTAATTTTTTCACTGCCGCTCATTTTCACCTTGCTGGCCGCTAGCATTTCTCATTTTCTCACCGCTGCTATGACATTTTCATGTTTTTCTTGCAATGAAATTCGTCTCCTTTGTTTGCAATCACTCGCTCTAGCTCTTTCTCTGTTACCCACGTGAGTGTACACATCAAAAATAATGTCGAAAAAGACACGACTTTGTTGTTGTTTTTTCTCTATAAAAGTCCTGGCGGCCATGCGTTTTCCTGCCAAATAAAACCTTGAGTTGCATTTGGGTTGCCATACCTGTTGATTGAGTTATTTTACATTGGCGTACCTGTGCTGCGGACGGATCGGCGGTCGGGCTGGTGGACGTATGGTCATGTGACTACCAAAATTTCTCGGATGCATTGGTAACCGAATTTTCTTACTCATGGTGCTCCACTGCGCGTGCTTCGCGCGCGAAAGAGCTCCGCTATGAACACCTATCCGATATGTCACTCTCCACTTTAGAATTAGATCTATCGGCGTTTTTTGCGCCTTATCGCGTTCTTATGTGTGAATAGAAGCCCTATGCGGTATAGTTTTCCCGCCGGCGCGAAAGCTATCTGATATAGTGCATGTAAGCGTTGCCTTAATCTCGGTGACATAGCCTTGTTAACACTAGTTGCTCTTTTTGGGAATTCCAGGAGAGTTACTGGAAAATGGTTGAAGAGGAATTTCCACGCTGGATGGCAAGAAATGAATCTAGCAGCAAAAAAGAACACAAGAAAAGCCATTGATGCAGTTTGAAGCTCTTCAGTTTCTGATGACTCTGGTAAGCGAACAGCTTTCCTCAGCAACCTTGAAACTAATCGATTGCATTCCCGCTAAAACTCCTGAAATTGCATTTTCCTGTGGACATCAATCATTTATAGTGACGGCGGGATTTACTAACTGGTCGCCTTTTGTGGTAGAAGCTTAATTAGTTATCGAAAAGGGGAAAACGATGTAAGAGCACAACTGACTACTGTCCCTGGGAGCTCCGAAGATGGATGAGAGGCGACTGTATTCCCAGCCAGGCTAAGAACTACTGACTATTTGTTATTTCATGTATATATGCCCCTACTGTAGGCTCATGCTGTTCTCATCAACACGTCTCAGGTATTGAGTTTACAAACACTGTTTATTAGACTGCTTGCAGTCCGCCTTTTCTCTTAAAATCCGTCTAGTTCTTGATCTCATCCAGCGCGATTGCAAACCGCGTGCTTAGGTTTTGCGTTTAGTAACTTTGCAAAGAGAAATAAGAGACTGCTAGCAGTCTACTGTTTATGGACATTTGAAGGACTTGAAGTACTGGCATGAACGCTATCAATCGTGGGAACAGTCGGAACACTGTCGTTAGGTTCGTCATTGAAGCTGTCTTATACCTTTCGAAATTTTACTTTATCTGCCTTGGTAGTAGCCTCTCACGCAGACGTTCTTAGGGGTTCGTCACGCGTTCCTGCCCCACGAACGTGTACTGACTTGAGCGAAAAAAAACGTTTGATGGGCAGGAACGCGCGACGAACCCCTAAGAACGTCTACGTGGGAGGGTTACCTAAGTTGGTAGGGGCTGTAAAATCTTTTTGGCTACATTTTTTGAATGTGTTTTTGGGTGTCCGGGTCGTTTCGCAACAAAGTCGTTTCGTAGCATAATGAAGTCGATTTGCCGCAAAAAATTTTTCGTTTCGCTCCATGCGAGAGTAAATTCACATCATAATAAAAGTCTCTTCATACCTTGATTTATGTTGTTGATATTTTTTGTTGGAATCCTTTTTCCAAAATCTTCGTCCCGAAATCGCACACTATACGGGTAAGAAACAAACCCAACGGCTACCAACTTTAACTTAAATCATGACCAACAAACACTTATCTAGTTATAAATATTACTACCTTATCTACCTATATCAACAAAAATCGCTTGAACCAAAGAAAAATTCGTCCACAATGGTATCCCGGCGAAAAGAAATGGCCACCGAAAACTGCTCCAAATTTTGCTGTTCATTTAATTTTCGATGATTAACTCAGCGAAGTGGTAATTAACTCGTTAGTATTATCCGTTTGTAGTTAATTTTAAGTGTCTTTCAGACAGTTTTATACAAAATCGAACAAAAAGTCAATTTCAGCGCCCGCCGGACATGATGCAGCGAACCTACCTTGCAGCGAATCGACTTCATTTTGCAGCAAAACGACCGGTAAGGGCTCATGAACGCAGGGAGCAGAGTTAACAAAAATGCTGTAAGTTATTATTATTGTTATTTTTTACTTGCTGGGCTCACATGACACGCGAAATGATTTGCAGAATTTGTAACACTGAAATCAAGATTTCTGGTAGACTTTCACAAAAAGTCCTTCTTCCCGGATTTAATATGGTGCGGGACGAAGGTCGGCCTCTTGCGACTTCGTCGCTCCGCTCGCTTAGAAACTCCTGAGGTCGACTTTTGGCAAGTCTAGATGTCTGGGAGCATTTTTCTCCCTAAATTTTAGCTCAGCAGGTAAGGGACCATTCATCGCCAGTAAGGCAAAAAAAAAAGCGCCTCTGATGGGTGAAGAGGTAGTGGAATGGGGAACAATGCCTGGAAATTTAGGAGCTAGGTCCTCTGAAACGTCATTCCTCATTTTAAGACCTATTTTACTCAAATCGGCCGTTGTTATCTTTAGACAACAATTTAAGACGTTCGATTCCAATAATTTCACTCTGTCTTCAACGTTCTCTGTTCAAAATGCGTGGACCATAAAAATAAAAGCGGTGTATACTTTATTACTTTCATTTTCTTGTGAGAATCGGATGGGATCACAGGTTGCGTATTTTTTAAAACAAATTATTTAATTTTAGTAAACCCTCAAGCGGTTGCAGGTGGTAACAAGTGTTGCTTCAGGCCGTAAATTTTACCGGTTACCGCCTGATAAGGAGAACACAGTGGGAGTGGTGAATATGTATTTTTTTTGCCGTGGAATTTTCTTTTTTGTCTGTTGGGAGGGTCGCTTTAATCACAGATTACTAAGGATTAGATTGAATTCAGGATTAAGTCTAGAACTACCGCAAAAAGGTGACAGGTAAATAAAGATTAACGTCAAAACCTTCGTCAGTGGCTTTGATTTAAATTAACGCCTCTTTAGGCAGTTTCACTTTTATTACAAGGTTTCGGCATAAAAAGTAAATTGATTGCTATTGAATACAAAGTGTGATAGAAAAAATAACTTGGTTGAAGGGGGAATGCTTTTAAACTAACCAGTTACCACGCCTCATTAGGTTTCTTGGAGCTTTTCATCCAAACTATATAAAAATCCGTTTTACTTTCAAAAAAATAAACAAGTGGTGACAATTCTCTGAACGCGACTTCAGTAATGGAGAGAACGCGCGATACTTCGGTCATTTTTCTGAACGATTTCGTAGAACAGTTACATTCTTGTTTTTCCCTCATTAATAATTGAGGAATTGGGATGCTCACTAGCGACTAGGGTTAAAAAAGATACTATATATAATGTGAAAATAAATATATAAATAAAATGTTGACCTCATCAGTTTGAAGTAGCATTGTCATTTTTCTTAACGATTTCGTAGAACAGTTACATTCTTGTTTTTCCCTCATTAACAATTGAGGAAGTGGGATGCTCACTAGCGACTAGGGTTAAAAAAAATACTATAAGTAATGTGAAAATAAATATATAAATAAAATGTTGACCTCACCAGTTTGAAGTAGCGTTGTGTTAATGTTGTAGCATCTAGTAATAGACTTACAGCAAATTAATTTCAATTCCCAGTTGCCGAACTATGCCTGCCCTGCCCCCTCTAAGCCTCTCCGTTCGTGAGATAGCGCCGAGTTTAGCTCTCCTCTGTAGTGGATTTGTTTTGACAACAAAGAAGTGTTGTGCCTCGGTAGCCCCTCCTTTTTTCCCTTAATAACACCGCAGTATGAAACGGGGTGTTCAGAAAGAAAGAAATAAAAAGTCAGCGTTAACGTTAATCTTGCCGTTGGAAACATTTTCGGACAGTGTTCTAGCTTTTTGGCGCTCGCTACAAACTTAAAGGAGCTGTGTCACGGCGAATTTCAGCCAAATTAGGAAATTACAAAATGCCCGTTAAATTAAGAGAAACCTAAAAATAACCGCTTAAAACTTTAAAGGAAGGTTAAAATAACATAATAGAAACAACAGATGCCACGGATCGGCAAAACTGAAGAAGATTGAAACGGATTGAAGTTAGGGTTTTTGAAAACTGTTCAGCCTAACAGTTTTTCAAAAATGATCCCTGCTGCTTGCAACTTCAAAAATAATGCTCAGGAGACATATTTGTTTGTCACGGATCTTTGATTTTGTCATTTACATGTAATTTCTTTGTTTAATTTAAGTTCCATAGCGATTGAGGGCGAGTAATTGGCAAAATTTAACAAAATGAACTGGACTGCCGTGCCACAGCCTCTTTAACTCCTGGAAATTTATGGTAGACATGTACAACAAACGAACAAGAAGAAACATATGTAACCTTGATGATGGCAATACCAGGGTGCGGAAAAAGCAGGCTCCTTTGTTCCCTCTTAGTCCCACCTCAACCGAGGTTAAGGTATCCATACGTCGAGTTAGTATGAAGTTGACGGTCTTAATAGAAATCGTTTCAATGGACAAGCCAGACCCTCCATACAAACCAGAAATATATAATTGATATTTTAATATTTATTCATCATCATCATCGTCGTCGTCGTCGTCGTCGTCGTCGTCGTCATCATCATCATCATCATTATCATCATTATCATCATCATTATTATTAAAAATAAATATGTAATAATAAATATTAAAAATATTGGGATCCTGCTGAAAAATATTCACACTTCAAAGAAAAACTCCAGGCCTCGGTTGTTCAAACGTTGGATAGCGTTATCCAGCTTTTAAACAACTGGGGCCAGTTATAAAGCCTAAAAAAATTTTTGTTGATGTTTAAACACGTCAGTTTCAATGGATCCGTTGTTTGTGTACTTTTTGAAGAACTTTTCATGACGCCCACGGAAAACAACATCGGTAATACCTTTAATAAATTCCTCGACATGTCGTAACTTCGCAGACATATTTCACCAGTGGAATATTAAACGCGTTTTTTCCCTCTGGGGTGTAATCTTCATTTCTCTAAGGGTGTGCTGGCTAACTTTCTCAGCGTTCGAAATAAAGCAATGAAACTTTAGTCCCGTTGTAATTTTTTTTGCCCGAGATGCCAAAAAGGACTGATTTGTTTTGAACCCGTCACGGGAAAATGAAACGGAAGTGAGAGCGAAGGAAGTAAAGTTTTGCCTATTGTTATGGACAATCTGATTGGTTAGAAAACAATAGTAGTAATTGGTTGGCCAATGAGAAGACTTGCACGAGAATCCTCAGATTCCACGTGTCTTCGAGCTCACAAACCGAAATGATACAAATAGTCCAGCATGAGAGTCGAGGATGTAGAGTCTTTGAAGTTGGCAACGCTTTCACTTTCTAACATGAACAAGGAGGTGAGCTGAGATATTTTATTCTCGATTTTAGAATTCTTGAAGCTTTGGCGAATACAAACCGAGACATTCTCAAGCTGTGTCTGTGAGAAACATCTTGAACTATTGGCATCGGACGTGTTTACAGGTGTGGAGAAGAGAATTTTCCGGATGGAAAAGTTGTTGAGGAAATGAATTCTCCGAATGGCAGAACGCCAACGAAACCATTATCAAAATTTTATTTTCACTGCCGAGTCAGTACGTTAGTAGGTTATATTTATCTAACACTCCAGGTAGTCTTCGGTAGTCTTTTGGCAAGCTAGACTCTTGTACTGCAGTGGAGCAAAATACAGATTTGAAACAATTCAGATTTGAAGGAAACAGTCCCGGCCGTATCGCAGTCACCGAGGTCGATAGTAAATGCTTCAGTTATTCGAGGAATTTATTTTCCCTCGCAGTCTTTCACAGTCGTCATATTATTATCTTGTAGAATACCACGGAAGATAAAGCTTCAGTTTTAACGCGAATCAATGCGTTGTTGGATTCAGCTCTGGATCCCAGTAAGTTGATGTACTGTCGCTGATCAAAGGTTTTTCTCTTACATTCATTTCGTTGGGAGATTATTCAGTCATTTTACGACTTAACGTTTTTTGTTTTGCAGACTCTGCTGGAAGGAGTCTGTTTTCGCCTCAACCAGTGTCGCAGCCGGCCTACAGTTCCTTCAGCTACCCAGGTTTCCAACCAACTCCGCCAGACTCCAGATCTCCAAGCCCGATGCACATGGATGAAAGAGCTGGCGATCTTTTTATGGTAATCGAATGCATATAAAATAGAATTTAGTGGTTTTAACAAGAACTATTTTAGGTTGACCTAAAGTAATTAGTTTTGGCTGCGTTCGGGTGACCTCTTGTCATAGACGGTCAACTTTGTCTTGTAAAGATGCGTTCAATAAGCCAAGCGCTAGAGGAAAATAAACTCAATATTTCGTGTTAATGGATTAATCTTTTTTTATAGTACGCAAATAGCGTGGAAATCATGTGGATAAGTTTCCAAACGGAAAAAAATTATCTTCTGGCATCTCGCAGACGAGACTGGACTTGCACTGTGTTAGGACGAATGTGGCAAGATTTCCGCATAAACACTTATTATGCATACGTATTTTCCCACTCGCAGCTTATTTAACTTTATTATTTGTCAACGAAGAGTACGGTCTGAGGGCTAGCAACGCATGCCAATGCATGTATATTGTTTGGGTGGTGCATTATTTTTTGCCGGATTATTAATTTTTTTAATACTGTTTACAATGGAAAGAATTTTTAAAATTCAACAGAGATATACAGGCAGTCATGATAGACATGTCTTACAGTAGTTGTGTGACGGTTTGATATTTAATGTTGAAAATTGGCTATTCTAGGAGAGTTTCGTGACACCAGCCTTTTGCATTTAAAGTGTTGCCAATGGGTATACAGGCTTTTGTGCGAGTATTGATCTTGTTACTTTTGTTGATTTCAGGGTAACTTCTTGGCTGGGGGTGCTCATTTTGGAATGCACACCCCACCAGATAGCCTTCCCTCTTCTCCCATTGGTCCATTTTCCCCCTTTGGTGCATTCCCTTTTTCTCCTATTTCTCCAGTGGAATCTGAATCAAGCATAAGTCCCATTAGACCATCTTACCGTACAGCCTCCATGTTCCCTCGCTGTCAGCCGAGACAGATTGGCCTGCCACCTACCAGTATACCACCAACTGAATTGTCATATGGGAGCTTGTTCACTGATCCTCGCTGGGCTGGTGTAAATCCAATGTTTGGGTTATGGAATGACAATATGGGATTTGAGTACTTGCAGCAGCAAGGACTGACTCACATGTTATCAGGTTAGCGTGTTAAGCAAAATGAAAGGCAGGAATTCCAGCAGCCCTTTGTGACCCCAATCATGATACTGACTCCCCCCTCCCCATAATAGTATTAAATGACAAGACTCAGACTGCTCTAGTTTAGATTTGTTTATAACTATTAGTGCTATATAATTTATTGTGGATTAATTTTGTTAATGTTTGTCTATATTCTTGTTCAAAATTACAGGTTATGTTCTTCTGTCATACAAATAACTGCTAGACTTAAATTGCACTTTTTATGACCAGGTGTAGATTATAACAAAGGCAATATGAAGAAATGGTCTGGACAGCTTCCTCGTCGTAACTATAAGAACCCAAGCTACTCCACTAAAGTTTTTCTTGGAGGTGTGCCCTGGGATATAACAGAAGGTAATTACTACAATTTATTGCTAAAAAATTTGTGGGGGAAAATGTCAGCAACATTTTAGTGAACATGTGAGACATAAAGATGGTGTGTTTGAGATGATCACTCTTCATTTACAGTAGTTAAAGGGGTGCAGTGTTTTTACTTAGAAGGTATATGAAAACTTGTAAATAGAAAGTATGTGAAAGGAGTACCTTTTCTATTAAAAATGGTATATCAAAGGGTTAGGGGTTGCACCTCGGGGGTAGAGCCCCCCTGTATGAAACCTTGTTGTGTGCTTCCCCAATTCCAGGTGTCAATCAAAGTAAATTGGAATGCTTGTCTGTCAAAATCGTAGTGGGCTGTGGTCATTCTCATAATTACATGAGAACTGCATTTTTTAGTTCAACCCTTTTGACTGCCATTTCTTTTTGTTCTTGTTTAGCCTCTTTAGTCATGTCATTCAAGCCATTTGGTTCAGTCAAAGTGGAGTGGCCAGGCAAGGCTGATGGCCGTCACCTACATCACCCCCCTAAAGGTAAGGTTTACTGTTATGATTAATCACAACGCTGTGTGTTAATGTACTGACTTTACCAACTACTGGCCTCAGTAGGGTTGCCCATTAAGCAATTGAACATAAAGTGGCATCAAGCAAGTGAGCATAATAGGTATTCACCCAGAAGCAAATCAACTGTCTCAGACAACTGGATTGGACTATTTAAAACCTGATTAAGACTGCCTGTAGCGTAGAGGCCAGGGGCCCGTTTCTCGAAAGTCCCGATAATTAACGGGCCCGGTAAGCTGTCTTGGTTTCCATTAAAGATCGAGGTTTCAATAGTTTTGGATCTAACATGATAAAACTATCAGTTAACGAAACAAAATGCAGTAGTTTGCTAGGCGGGACCCACGCTCTTATTCTTTTTATTTCGATTTGAATATTTGATTTCAGGCCCGTAAAGTTAACGGGACTTTCGAGAAACGGGCCTCAGGGCATTAATGAATGTTGAAATGCAGATGTAGTCCTAACAATGCATGACGGGAAAGATGTAAATAATATTTTTCATGTCACCATCCTGAGATAAAGATAATTTGAACATGGATTCCATTTAGCTGCAGAGGAACTTGAGGCCACTGAGCTCTACCCTACAGCTATTAAGTGTTAAATAATGCTTGATCTGTGGAAGCGTGTTTGGCTGAGTGGTTAACACTTTGACCTCCAGATATGGAGGTCGAGGGTTCAAGCCTCGCCTGTAACATTGTTTTCTTAGACAAGGAACTTATTGCACTTTGTCTCTCTTCACTCATGTATATAAATGGGTACTGGGGACATACTGCTGGCGGCTAACCTTTTGCGATGGACTAACATCTATCCAGGGGGGAATAGCAATACTCCTAGGCATACTTCATGCAAAGGAAACCAGGATAAGCTCTGGTTGTTTGGTCATTTGGCTCCTGTGCACCTTTGTAAAGTGAAGCTTTCACATGTATGTATTACAATAATAATTTTGAAAAGTAATGTTGTTTAATTCTCTCTGATTTTTTTTTCAGGATATGTGTACTTGATCTTTGATTCTGAGAAGTCAGTTAAAGCCTTATTAGCATCCTGCACTCATGACTTCTGTAATGGTGGAGACTGGTACTTCAAGATTTCAAGTAGAAGGATGAGATGCAAGGAGGTAAATAAATATTTTAGGAACTAAAATTGTTTCCAAATACAAAAACCCAATTCCTAATTGTTTGTTACAACAACAAATTCTGCTTATGTTTTAGCTGAAAATAAGCTCATGGGTGGATATTTTTTTTAGAGGTTATCTAGCTAAAGCTGTTCATCAAAATGACCTCTGTGAAACATAAGATTATGCTACTCGCAAAATGACATTTTTTACTTTTTTCACACGTGTGACCATACGTTAATTTTCCGGAATATTGTAGTATTGTAATATTATTATGCTGATAAAATATTTCCACCTGAAGTAGACAATAACTTGTGAAGGTGAATTTCTTTGCTGTGTTCTAAATGAAAACTGGTTTTTGGTTTTCTGTAGGTTCAAGTGATTCCTTGGGTTTTGTCTGACACCAACTATGTCCGTGGCCCGCATCAGAGATTGGACACCAGTTGGACTGTGTTTGTCGGTGGACTGCATGGCATGCTTAATGCAGGTGGGACAATAATTATTGAACAATATTATATAGATTTAGCCAAGGCCAAAAGCAAAGCTCTTGTGGGATGCTTTAAGATATGGCCTTCTCAAGTAACTCAACTTTTGCCATAAGCAGAAAGCAAACTGAATTCCACCTTTAAAAAATGGACCTGAGCCCGCGATCAATTGAAAACCAAAAACTGGTCAGCGGATCACTTTTAAAAAATGCATCATCTCCATGAGTTGTAGACCTGAGTCTGCAATACAGTCATTTGACACTGGTCAGCAGATACCTTTTTTGACAGCTGTCAATTGACCTTAACATGGATATCCCATACCAAGTTAAACACAGAAAGTATATACCTTAGACTCCTAGCTAGTATTAAAGTGTGACATTTGACATCGGTTTTCATGTTGTGTACGAACGGTCAGTCGCCAGGTGTAAGCTGATGTCACAAACCAAAACTTTTTGGATGGATAGATTACCAAATTTTTTAGGAATGGACGCTTTGAGCTCTGCTATAAGTAATGTATAAATGCTTTGCTGCCTGTGTTTAGACATGTCACCCCCTTCTAACTTACATGGACTCTAAAAAGATCAGATGACGGCAATGGCAACAAGAACGTCAAATAAGCTAAACAACAACTCTGCACTATCAAGCTTTTTTGTACATTTCTCCCATTATCTTAGCTGGCAAATAGACTAATGGTAATCTTTCATCCTGCATGGTATTTCTTTGCATACCCTTTCCTTGTATTTTCCACACATTTTAGTGGCCTTGTGAGAGGTACTGTACGGCATGGAAGGACTCGAACCCTCTTGACCTTACTAACTACTGTTTTCATTTCTATTGTGCAGAGGGCCTGGCATATATCATGAATGAACTGTTTGGTGGGGTAGTCTATGCTGGTATTGATACAGATAAACATCGCTATCCCATTGGTAAGATTTCTGTTATTGTACATTTTACTCAGTATCTGTCTTCTCACTGGCGACGAGCCTACAGTTGATTTTGGATGTCAGCACAACCTACATTCAATGCATGGTTTTCTAGAGCAGTGTCAAACTGTGTGCCACTCGATGGTGTGTTTGTCGTTATTTTTTTCAAAATAATAATTTATAACATTAAAACAGTTATTAGATTCGGTTTGTGTGATATCTAGAATAGTCAACTTTGCAAGGTCTTTTTAACTGTTATCATCCTTGACCTTGATTATTCTTGCTATAAAAAAAATTTATTATAGGGTACTGAGGAAGCCTGATTTTCAAATTTAACAGTGTCATTTTTTCCTCATCAGGTTCTGGCCGCATTACATTTAACAATCAGAAGAGTTTCCTGGAAGCTGTAAGATCGGGTTTCATAGAGATTGAGACCCCAAAATTTGTGAAGAAGGTAAGTGCTACTATCTGATGTTAAATGTATGCTTTCAACAAATTAGGCATCACTAATTTACCAATTTTTGTCTTCACCTTAGAGTCAGCTCACAGTGCAAAGAAGGTAGTGTCCGATAGCCCAGGAATAGTGGATTTTGCTATCGGGCGGTAGTGAATTCTGTTATTAACTTCCCCGATGGGCAAGTAAAGTTTTTTGAGAAATTCAAATTTAATACAGAAGTACTGTGAAATCAATCTGCTCATCAAAACGTTTTTGGGGCTAGTTGAAATGATCTTTGGGCTAGTAAATGTTACTTTCAGCTTGCCCGAATGGCAAGTTGTAAAAATGACGTTCTTGCACCCTGCAGCTGTAGACCATTTTTACCTCCTTACAAAACAAAATAAAGCATTACAGTCAACAATTCTTTCTCAACATGTTCTTGCGTCCTTAGTTGTCTAACAGCTTGGCAAAATCCACAGAACCAACAGGTCCTTGATAACAGCCCTATTGAGGTTACCAGAGTAAAGCAGTCCATATTATTGTACTTATTTCCCTATGATTAAACTTGCAGGTCCAAGTTGACCCATATTTAGAGGACTCTATGTGTGACATTTGTCGTACTACCACGGGCCCCTTCTTCTGTCGAGAGGAATCCTGTTTCAAGTACTACTGTCATTCATGTTGGTTATGGCATCACTCTATTGAAGGGTATCGTCAGCACAGGTAAAACAAAAATGCTGAAATTGTGGATTTCCATTTTTGAATCAACAAACTGACCACAATTCCCCATACATTTTCTGCCCTCATATAGGAACCATGATTAGTTTCCCCCTTGGATGGTCAAAATGTATCCTATCTAGCCATGTGGCACAAGCTCCTTAATATAAGTGTCACTCTTTTAGCCAAGCCAACTTTTTGTTTCTCATGTAAACAGTTTTTTTGCAACGTTTTGTAAGGAAATGTATGGAAAGTTGGCTCGCCCATCAGGGTAGCTTGGGTAGGAGAGTGACCCTTCCACTATACCCGCGACAACTTTTCTCCGTATCATATACACAGGGCGTTAGCCACCCTAAAACCCCTTACAAAACCTACCAGCCCACAGCTTGAAATTTAGTCTAAGCTGCTTGTTTTGTTTTATTATTTCAGACCACTGACTCGTACAAGTAAGAGCAGCAGTGCTTAAAAGGAAGCAATGAAAGAGGGACAAGCATCATTGATGATGGACCAGAACGGCAAGGTTTTATGCTGTTTACGCTGGTGTTTGGTACCGTTTGGTGCTGTTGCATGAAAAAAAATAGTTTGCAACAATTTGTAGTGTTGTTTGAAGTTTTCATCTTTATATTTAAAGTTTTTGAATATGTTCACATTTTGAGGTATTGAATTATGTTTCGCCATGCCATAGTGTTATGGCTGCTAGTGTAGCTCATAAATTTATTGGTGGTTATACTGCTGTTGGCTGTTGGGGTGATCGTTGTGAGACTCTGTCTTTCGTTTTTTCACAAATGTTTTAAGCTGTAAATAGATAGACCTGCTTTTCGTGGAGATTTACTCTCCGTATGTTGAGATAACCCACATTAAATGGGGGATTGTACATGATGACATTGCTAAGCAAAGAGAATGGTAATTGCGACTGTATCAACAGCACGAATGAATCCCGAGCGCAGTATTTCAATTCACTCTGATTTTACACAAACGTGCGAAAAATATTGAGGTCAGGTAAAAATCCTATCCATGGCTAGTAGAATACCCTGCCGTCATAATTTGTTCAAGCTTGGGTAAGATTATCATGTACAATTACCTATGAAAAAAAATTGAATAAATCAACTCTCTTGTGTACAAGATGAAATTATTTATCGATGGTTAGCTTTATACTAAAGTACACAAACGAAAGTGAATGGTTTAGAATGTGGTAAAGGATTTTTCACCACCAGTCTATTTCATTGTCATAAAATGAAAATCGCTTATAGAAGAACAAAAAAATCTCTTGCAGTTTACTTTTCATGGGAAAATTATAGCATTCAGTTCATTGCAACCAGTTAAGATCTTCAGAAGGCGATTTCTTCTTTGATAATTAAGCAGTTTTCTTTTCCAAAAATTTCATTGTATGGCCATACTTCTTTGGAGCTTATTGAGCTATTTTTATCCGTTTTGTTAATGCATTTTGTCTCGGATTTTTGTTTTAGCATGTTTTTGCGCGCTCTGTTTCAGCGTAATCTTTGTTTTGACAGTTTAATGGCACGTGGTTTCGTTATTTTGAACTATTTTACTTTTCTATTTAGTTTTAATTCGCGAAGTGTTTTTGCATTGGTAATGTTAATAGTGCAATTCTGATGTGATTCCGTGAAAGCTCTGTCACTTTCTGGACTTCCACCTAGTCTCGTTCAAATCTTGTTGCTCTTGAAAGCGGGCTGGGCCTGGCTTGGTTAGGAGCAAACTCTTTTTAAAAAGACGCCTTTGTCGTCCGCAGCAATAGTGATGTTCTATTAATTAAACATCAGTTTGTCGTCTAGCCTTCGTTTTCCAGATCATTAATTTATGAAGGTTTTTTTTTTCAAACTAGTTTTATTGTCTTCAGGTACAAAGACAAATGATTGATGATCTTAATTCTGTTCACCTAGTAAACTGTATTTAAACATTATTTCCTGAAGATTATTTTCTTGGAGGCAAAGGGTTATGAACTTGTTATCGTCGTCAGGATTTTTCCTCCGCGCATTTTTAACAGCATTCTAATTTATTGCGCTTTCTGATTGCACAGTATTTCTGTACATAGTCTGCTTAAGTGTTCGGATTTTTTTCAATTTTTCATTTGCAGTTAATACTTTACTCAGACTTGATATAACTTCTTTTAACTATAATTGTACAAAAAAAGGACGAAAAAAAAAGCCCGTTTTAGCTTTGGCGACCAAACAACATGTCGATGATGAATAAGGCCTGACTTTGTTCTAGTTTAGATAGATAATTGTTGTTGCCCTTATTTAGAAACGTTGCATGTTGAGTAAAGACTGATAAAATAGTTTTTAACCTAAAAAACAAACAGAAAAAAAAATATATGTGTGCGACATATTTATTTTTGTAGCTGATAATATACGATGGGGTAGATTTTATTGTTGGCATAATAGGCCAGTAGACGTAGGAGTATTTATAAAGTGCACTTCAGTAATTTTTGTAAAGAAATCTCGGTAAGTTATTATTTTGTGGCATGTTACTGTTTTGCGAGAAACTTTAGCGTGCTTTTAATAAAACCTTTGTGGCCGCTACGTGCCTGTTAAGCCAGACGACACGCCGGTGTCTGTGTGTGAAGCGTTTCATAAAGTTTGACCCAAAGATATGGAAATTAAGTTGGTGTTGTCAGAATAAAATGACAGCTTGTTATATTTTTAATCTTGCCTGTGTGAACTTTCTGTATTACAAATATGAGTGATTTATGCCGTTTATATCCTACACGAAAGCACACCATTTTGAATGGCAAGCGGAGCCGTGCGAAGCGCACGCGCGAGGGAAGGAGCGGTAACTAACCGCTCGCCCGCGAGTTTTCTTCCCCCCCATCCCCCGCTAAAAAAAGACGTTTTAAGCGAGTAAATAAAATAGAGGCGATGTATGAAAGTGCGCGTGTAAGCGTAAAAGTTAAACGGTACGCGTGTTGCTAACTTGGCGCTGAATCACTTAAAGTGGCCTTTTTGTATGCGTATCTTTATCACCAGTTCCTTCCTAATTGTGATGTCTTGATGTAAATTCCATAAAATCGTAATTTTCAATTCTTTCTTCTACTTTTCATGTACATTTCGTTTTGAATAGCCCAAGGAATGCAGTTGGTGCGCAACGCAAAAACTAGTACGGTGACCCCCATTTTTATTTCATGATTGCAATAAGAACAGTGTTTCCTTCAAATAAGATAGAAAATAAAATATTAAAGCAAAAATAGTTTTTTGACAATTTTACCAATAAACGACTCGTAAATTCTACGGATTGAGCAATAGCGAGAAGAATACTGGTCAACTCTAGAAAGTAAAAAAACTGACAAAGGTATTCAGAAGCATTTAATTTTCGGGTGCTTGGGTGGATAAACAACAGAATTAAGTCAATGCTATATCACCCGCGTGGTCGAAAAAAAAACCGCGAATTTGTCTATGGCTAGTTGGGCTACGCGCGGTTTTTGCCAACGTCCCAATTGAATAGTCCTATACCGTGAAAACGAGGACAGTGACCCCCATTTGTTATTAAGTTTTTATCATCTTCTTGACCCGTCACATCAGTGTACCAAGTTTTCAACGAAAATCTGTGTTGGGTTCTTTTACTAGGGAATTCTAAAATAGTCAATGTGTATCACTCCCCCTCCCCCCGACCCCTTGGACTTGTTTTAGATTGTCTTAGATTTGTTTCTTCGGTGTCCAGACCGGGAAATTTCCAGGCTCCAAAATAATCGGGTACGCTGAATTGAAGAAAGCACCGCTCATATTTCGGGATACCTTTCGCTTACGCGTCATCCCTACTATCAGCTGAGAGCTCGAAACTGGTAACTTTGCAAAAGGATTAATAAAAATAACACAGCTCCAAGCCCCATCAACAAACGCCAAAATATAAAAGGTTTCAAGCCGATTTAGATGTGCAGCCTGTCACCCCTTAGTTTCTCCGCCAGACATGGCCTTTGTTGTGCAGGTGGAACTACACAAAAAAGCGTGATGAAATACCAATTCAAAAAAGCAGTCTCAAAATTCAAATTACGAATTGTGTTTAGCAAAACGTTGTGCTCTGAGATCGCGTAAATCACAACTTTACCGGCAGACTTTTATTTTAAAAGCAGTTACCCAAGATCAATTTTAAGGTGTCAAATCTCTGAAAAGAGTTTTTCCCATTTTATGTGTGGTCTGACTCTGTCACCCCTTGCAGTCCGACCCCATATGGGAAAAAGAGAAGACATTAGCACGGAAATATTTCCCCGGGGGCTAGAACATTAACTCGCATGCCCAGGTTGTGGGAGGGTGCGCAGATTAACGTTGGTTGGTGCATTAGGCCCTCGTTGTTCAAACGTTGGATAGCGCTATACAACGGGTAAAAAGCCTTTGGATATTAAACGCAATTGGTTTCCCTACTACTTATCCGCTGCATAGTGATTTATCCGGTCGCGTTTTGGGGAATTTTGTTACCGCGCAACTGGGAATGCCGTCACAATCATTCCCAGTCTCATCTTTAAATGGTGTGGTTTTGTACCCCACCAGAAGTGAAATTTCACGTTTTTGGTACGTAAAAACATGGGAAAGAAGTACGATGTCAAAATTGATTTTATTTTTATCGGGGGCCTGTGCAGATTTAGACTACGAGTAGTTCGGATTTTTCCTCAGGGATAGTAGAGCGAGCGAAACGCGAGCGCGCGTGAAAATCACCCCACGCGATATAAAGGCGAAATGCGGAGGGAAGAGAGAAAAAATGAACACCGCCGCGTCTCGCCTTTCTCGCGTGGGTTGATTTCCATGCGCGCTGGCGTTTTCGCTCTCTATACAATCCCTGAGGAAAAATGGGGACTACTCGTAGTCTAGTGCAGATTCTATTCAGCAGAAAACAAATTCAAGTAAAATACAAGTAATGCAATTAAACAGTAGGAAAAGTGGGATATAAAATTGCTTTTGTCAATCAATTGAAATCACTCTGACAACAGTTACAGTTTATAACTATAAAACGAAACCAAAAACTTAATACACAGAACTTTCCAGGTTTGTTTTAATTTAAGATAAAATGTTGTATCACAACATGATTGAAAAAAAAAAAAACCTACAAGGAAAAATGCTTTATTTGTTTAACAATAAATTTTACCCCTGAAACGTTTCTATTATTTCCATTTACAAGTATTTCAGAGAAGTGAAAGAAAATCTAACAAAATATGAAAAAATGTGTTTTTTAAGCAATATTTAGAATTAGGTATAAAGAAAATTACAATGTATAGTGGACACTCCTCTGATAAATCACTGCATTAGGAATATCAGGCAGAAAATCTCAACCTAAGTAGGATTTGTCACCTGATCACTACTGAAACTGAAGACCGAAGGGATTAGAGGTTTTTCTTTGGGAAAGAGAGAGCGAAGAAAAATTTCTAGAAAAACCTCTGGGACCAGGGTACACTTTCACTTTAGTGAAAATTAGTTCACCCAGGGACCTGCACTTCTTTAGCAATGGAAATGAGAAATATTTACAGTTCATAATGCACATCCAAAATGAAACTCACTCTGGTTAATTTGATTAGCAAAACAGCACCAAAAGCCTTGTTGTGGGCCCCATCTGTGTACAAGGATTTATGTATTTGCTATTGTCTATTTGCAAATTAGGACGAAGGAAATTTGAAACAAACTTCTCCTAATTCGGTGGGTCCATTATGGTCCCAAAAGAAGGATCTCAGTGCCACTTTGCAGATGCTACTGAGGTTGGTTCTGTGACCCAGACTATGAATTGAAGACTCAATGTGTAGTTCAAAAACATCTCCATAATGCCCCCACAAAAAGACGTTAGAAGCTTGTGGAGGAGGAGGGGTATAAAAGACCAAATACAAAAAAAAAAAAATAAAGGAAAATAATGTATGTATGAAGCTCAGTTAAATTACTGAAGGGGTGGGGGGGGGGGGGGGCTTAGAAAAAAATCCCTTTCGTGTGAAAGATATAATGTATGGATATTTTCTGGAACTACACAAAGTAAATCTATTTCATGAAATACAAATAGCAGGGTTTATTCTAGAAATTGGCCAATGAGGGTCAAATGGGCCTCCTCCTGTAATTTTAGGGGGCCCTTTTTCAGGAAAGGGGGTCCAAGAAAGGGGGTCCCCTAAAAGGTAATTAAACTTACAGATGGACTCGCCAGATGCTTTGCTGCCATTTTGGAACACTGGGCAACTGAAAAAGCCTGGGCTTGAATTACTGCAAATTACCAGATGTTTGTCTGGTGAAATAATGACTCAAACGAAGAAGAGAAATGCAATTGAGACCGTAAAAGGCCATAAAAGTTCAAAGTAAGTTCACAGAGCAGCCGTGAAATCAGTGTTGTTGTCAGTGTTGTTTTTGAATACTTTATTTGAAAAAATAGTACTTATCCTTGGGCCTATTTTTTTTTATGTGCCCCACTCGACGCGGCTAAGTAAATTTTATTTGGCATTTTTTCCAAATTATAGAAATCCCACAAGGCCACGCTCTAGAATAAACCCTGAAATAAGTTATTATTATAACATGGTTAACATAACTTGTTTATCAAAAGACTGATTTTTGGGTGCCATATTCTTAAATAATGCATCTCCTTGTTTGTAACATTTTAATATTAAAAATAATAAGCTTCTAAAACTAAATATCACAATTTTGATATGAGACACAAGTCTTAACACATTTGATAATCAACTAATGCCAAGTGTAAAGAAATGATCAAGAAGAGACTAAATAAGTTAGAGTAAAACATATTGAAAGATAATAACAAGCTGTCCCCTAAAATTTAATGTCTTCTGTTCTCCTTGAGAACAACTGCTCCTTTGTACTACAGTTTAGCTTCCAGTAACTAATATTTCACATTACAAACATGTAATCTCCAATTGGTCTTTTTGGCCAAAAGTATACACTGTCCAGAATTTGATCCTTCAGGATACAACAAAGACATATCTGTCTAGTCTAAAATGTCCTCACTTGTTTTTACAGGTATTTGCTTCAAAGTTTCATAGTTTTTTCTGTCCTTTCTTTATTTATTCATCATCTGCATGCTGCATGTACTCATCAAGCTCGGCATCAAGATGACTCTTTGTTTTTGACATATACTTATCAAGCTCTTCGTCTAACTTGTCTTTTGAGACTGGTTTGTCACCTTTGCCTCGACCCCGTCCACGCCCCCTTGTTAACCCTCTACCACCACGCACACCACGCCCACCACGAGCAATTCCCCTAGCACCTTGCACACCACGGCCACCACGAACAACTCCACCTCTTCCCCTTCTAACAACACCAAAACCACGGACATTACTTTGCCCTCTTCCCTGACGAAATCTACCACCACCACCAGGACTTCTCAGTGGACCAGCACTACTGGTGCCAAGCCGATTTTTCAACAATCCTCCACTTTTAGCACCTCCTCCTCTTCCTCTGCCTCTGTTTGGTGAGCCAAGTCTGCTTTTAAGGCTGGGAGAGTTTCCTCCAAGGGCAGCTTGGATATCCGGTCTGTTGGCCATCTGAGCTGCAAGGCGGCGATTCTTCATGCTGGCTTGGGATATCTGGAACTGGTTGCTTCTAACTCCTGTGATCGTCACTTGTGGTGGGGATCGGACTTGCTTTTTGGCCAGGTCAGTAAAGCTTCAGAAGATGGATGGAAGGGAGGAATTTGTACCTTGAATTATTTACTGGCTTCAATGCTATTGCATACTTCACTGAAAGGCATGCACCTTCAACCAAAAATAATTCTAACCAGCTCTTACATGCAAGCCTTGTCTACTACAAAGGTAATATATAATACCTTGACTAGCCAAAACATTCTATGGCCTTCTTGCTCTTATAAAGCGCTTATAACTGTAATATTCATGCCATAACAAGATGACAAGCATGAAGCCAGATAAAGGTACAACAATGCCATGTCCATTTAATTAGGTGCATGGCAGATTGCTCACCGATCATTCAGCGTCTTGGTAGTTGTGCTCTTGAGGACTATTTTAGCTGGTGCATGAGACATCTTTATTTCTTTAGCACTTAATTTCCTGCAACTTTTTCAACAATAAAGTTAGTAAAACAAGACAGATATGCATCTATCAATGTTAATCTGGATGTGAGGGAGACCAGGCAAAGTGCAAGGATTTGACAAAGGAAGTCGGCCCATGGTAGGAACCTTTCATTAGCACCAAGTTCCGGGAGTGGGGACTCTTGAATTTCCTCCGATAACAAATGCCATCGTGGATTGGAAGCTGTAAAAGACCTTGTTACTAGTTGGTTACCAGTTGCATTACCAAGGGAATTAGTAGCCAAAAGTGGTGGCCATTGTTCCCACAGGGATCTGTGGGTAACAAAATCACTGCTTTCAATGAAACACGTTCAACATCTAGTCGTTGATGGAGAAGTGGAGATTTTTTCCCTTTTGACCAAATATGATGTCCCTGGGGTAGGGCATTTGACCAGAAAAAATGCAAGCTTCAAGTTCAAATTCCCCGCCTTTGCCTAGCCTCCCCCAGCTCCACATGTAACATTGATAAGTGCATTAGTAAACAAGAAGTTTATGTATGAACTGAATTTTTCGTCACAATCGGAGAGACAAGTTAGTGATGTCACCTCAGAGGGAGTTGTTTGTATACAAAACCTACTTTAGGCCTACGTTAGAGCTAAACTGAACTGAACTGGATCGGCACAATAACGACTCGTAATAAGCTTACATTTGTTCTCCTTAACACTTGCCTTGACAAAACAACCAAACGTCAAAGCACAACTTCCACGAATTCTTGGCAGTGGCAACCAGTAATGGGGGTTAAAGTTTGGACAAAAGTCACATAACTGATGGAAACATATCTTTATTCGAATGAAACGGGAATCCTATCAGTTTGATAGTAGAGAGCAAAGAAAAAAAGAAAAAGAAAACAGAATCGACAACCGTCTCTGACAGCTACCAGAACACTCGGTGTAAACTAAATGCACTGTCATAATTAATACTAAAATAACACCAAAAGTATACCAATAAATAAAGAATAAGGGTATAGTTACGTCTGAGTTTTGATTCCGCGGTCAAAAGCCTTGATGGAATTGGATTTTGCTTGCACACTGTAAGGTTACAGTACGTCTACTTCAAAGAAGCACTGAGACGACGCTTACACGGGCCGAAAGAAGACTGGTTTCGACATTCTTAAGTTATTCGTTCATGTAAGCCTAACTTAAATTTAACTGAAATCAAATACTTTCAAACTTTGGTGTTTTTTTTAATGGCACAGCCCACGTTTCAGAAATGGCCGATGAGAGTGAAGTTGTGGCTGAAATGGCACAGAAAGCCTTTGCTTCATCTTCCAACTACGAGAATGTTCGTGCCAATTATTCTCGCGAGGCAGTAGAGTTCTTTTTGCGCAAACTTGGTGTGAACGGGGACAATCATGACAAAGCTGCAGAGAACCAAACAGATCGCCCTTTTACTATCTTGGAAGTCGGTTGTGGCACGGGAAAATTTACTCGCGTCATGTTAGAAGTGTTGAAAGGCAAGAACGTGAGAGTGATTGCAAGTGAGCCACTGCAAAGCATGTGTGAGCAGTTAAAACTTATGGTGCCTGATACGGAAATTATCCAATGCCCCGCTGAGAATATACGTAAGCTGCTTAAAACTCTATGTTTTGTGCACAAAAACGATATCTTACATGTCATTTCATCTCTTTCGAATTGCTTGCCATCTTCTCCATTTTTTTGATACTAAAGCCCTTGCAGGGCCTCCAAGGCCTCTGCTAGCAGGGAATTACAGGCCTTTCCCTAATGTGTATTATTAAAATTGTATCATTGGATAATGCAATTCTACAGCTCTGATTAGCTTAACCATCATGGTATATGAGCCATTAGTAAAATCCAACTAGTGGTGTATTATCATTGCTCCGTTCTGATTGGTTGAGCTACTACTAGGCTATTCAGTCGAACCCTGCTATTTTGAACTCGGTTAATTCGAAGTCCCCGCTATTTCGAAGGAAGATCGAATTCCCTTGGATTTACCCTTCCCCTTTACGCTTCCCCGGTTATTTAAAACCGCACTATTTCGAACTTTTTTCCATTTCCCTTGGGACTTCGAAATAGCGGGGTTCGACTGTATGTTATAGCCCACTAGTAGCAAAAAGTGCGCGCTTTTTGGTGGCAAAAAAGGATTAAAGTCTAGCTTTTACCTAGCTAAATCTTTTTTTATTGTTAATATTTTTGACCAACTAGTTGGATTTTGCTAAAACAATATTATTATTCCTCCCGCCCTCATGGCCTCTGAGTCAATAGCCCATCGGCCTCATGGGCTATTGACTCAGAGCCCATTCAGGCTCAAAGAATAATTGTTAATTATACCATACTCTCCAAATATGGTAATTGTACACATCTGCTCAAAAATTAAAAATAACCTGAAAATCAGTTGTTTTTACAAATAAAGTCGGGAAAAATTCCTCAATAGAAAATATTAAGCTGATTAACAACCTACTTGGCCTGAATTTCCAATAACTACCCTAAAATACAGGAACCTATTTCACCGTCACCTTCCCATTTCCTTCTCTCTAAGAGAGGAGATGGGAACAATACTTTTGTGGTCTATATTTAATAAGGACCAATCATTGTGGGCCTTTACAAATTAATACATGGTTTGCACAGTCTTGAAGTCATGAATTTTTGGGGAAGTCCTTGAAAAGTCCTTCTTACTTATTTAATAGAATATTTAAGAAGTTAACCTGATACGTTGTATATACCTCCAGTTGTAATTTTAGTCTTTTTTTCTAGTAACAAAAGCCCTGTGCTTGAGTTTGTGTGAGGGGTTTTTCTTACTGTGTGTTGTACTTGCATTTCTTTTCTTTTCCTTTTTTCTTAATGTGTAATTTAATAACGCCTTTATAATTTTTATAGCTATTTGCAGTGTATAAAGTATTCTTACAACTTTATGGATCTCGAGCAAAATACATTGTTGTATATTGTTGTTGTTGTTGAATATTTCCATTTTTTCCTGGAAATGTCCTTAAATTTCTGTGTAAGTCCTTGAATAGTCCTTGAATGTTCTTAACTTTGAATGTATTGGCTTGGAAAGTGTTTTTTAATGCTTTTTGGTCGTCCAAGACAGAATATAAATCATAGCTCAGCAAATTAGTTAAATGTGATTTACCTAAAGTATCTTTGTTTTTTTTTTTCAGTAATTAACTAGCAATTTAAGTCATTTAAGACAAGTGAACTGAAAAATTTAGAGCAGTTGGTGGAGCAAAAAGTTCAATCCTTAAAGTCCCGTTAGAATGGACTGGAATGTGCATTTTTGTACAATTATCTGTGAAATTACCTTCTTGGTAGGTGGTCCTTGGAAAGTCCTTAAAAAATGGTTGCAATGTAAGATGACAAGTTTTGATACATGTATATAAGTTGATATGTTAATTTCTAAGTTATCCTTCCTTCTGTTTTTTCCAGCCCTTCCTGATGCAAGTGTGGATGTAGTAATTGCTGCTCAAAGCTTCCACTGGTTTACAAACCATGCTGCTCTAGAAGAATTCCATCGTGTTCTGGCCCCAAGGGGCTCATTTGGCATGGTTTGGGTTGTACTTGATGACATGGCTGCCATATGGTTGAAAGAGATAACAAACTTTCTTTCTATTTTAGATGAGAACTATGCTCTGTTTTTTCCTTTCATGCAAGGGTGGAGAAAAGTGTTCACTGACCTCTCACAAGGCTTATTTAGCGACCCAGAAGAATGTATAGACTTTAAGTATTCTAGAACAAGTTCTTTTGATCATGCCTTCAAGATGTTGTCATCATATTCCCCGGTAGCAGGTGGGAGTGAAAAAGATAAGAAAGATTTCCATGATCTGTTTAATGATGTAACTAAAAGGCATTTTAAAGATAAGGGAATTCCTTTAGAAACTATTCCATTTAAGTTTTACATGTACTGGTGTACTAAGAAAAATTAGTCTTTTTTGTTTCTGGGATTTGATTAACACGTTTACATCCGTTCCTCTGCCCTTGTGGATTCAATCAAGTCAAGTCAGGTTTTATTTCACTTTACAATGCAAATACAGAGGTTAATAAAAAATAATGGGTATTAACATTACAATTAGACAGGCATAGAGATAACAGAAACTAAAAGATATATAAGTAAAGGGAGTTGGATTAACTAAGTTTCACATGTACTGGTGTACTAAGAAAAATTAATCTTTTTTGTTTTCGGGGTTTGATTAACGCATTCACACCCAATTTCCCCTGCCCGTGTGGATTCAAGTCAGGTTTTATTTCACTTTACAATGGAAATACACAGGTTAATAAAAAATAATGGGTATTAACATTACAGGCATATAGATAACAGAAAATCAAAGATATATAAGTGAAGGGAGTTGGAGCAATTAAGAGTTTTCAAAGATAACTCCCAACAATGAAATCTTTAATTATATTTACAATGCAACTCTTAGGCCAGGGAAAAGGGCCCTGGGGACATGGTTGATTTACAATGATATTAATAATGAAAAAAAAAATATTATTATAAGTTATTTAAGCAGTAGACCACACTTTCTATGGGTTACCAGCGTGATAACCCAGGCGGGATGTTAGGAGAACACGAGAAAAGCTTGTAAATCACGAGCTGAAGGAGAGTTATTTATAAGCTTTTCAAGTTTTCTCCCAACATCCCAAGTGGGTTATGACGCCGGTAACCCATGGAAAGTGTGCTCTATTGCTTTTATGAAATAACTTTTAAGTTTTCTATTAGTTTACCGGCACAATAAACCATAGGTTTTTAACCAGTCAGAATGCGCGTACATGATCTTAGTTATTATTAATGTGTACCGTATGACAAAATTTTTGCGGATTGGCGATTTTTTGTGTTTCGCGGGAACTAATTTTTGGGATAAGGACTCCTTATTTTGCACGTATTTAGTCACTGACAAATTTCGAATTTTGATAGTATGTACATCATGTAAGACGTCATATAATGTCCTAAGTCATTCCCATTGGGGGCTGTGTCAGTTTTTCGGGGAGGGGGGGTTTCGTTGAAATTCCGGGGGGGTGGGGTAGTGATAAAAAGACAGTCTCCCGATTTTAGGTCTCCAGAGGTTGGCATCTTTGAAGGAGGGACTGGTTTTTCTCGCTAGGAATAAATTTTTGCAACTTTCAGAAGGTACCCAGTACCCAGCATTGATGATATTTTCGTTTTCACTGAGTACTTGCAATAGAAATACATATTCTCAAACAATACTATGGTGTGCGTACCCTTAAAACCATTACCGTAAAATTCCGAAAATAAGGCCAGGGGTTTATATTTTTCAAAGGCCCTTTTTGAGTGGCTTATTTTTGGAGGGGATTATCTACGGAGGGAAATTTGCGTTTCAAAATCGATTGGGCTAGCCTTTTAGTTGGAAGGAAATTTACCATTTTTGCTTTGCTTTACTTTGTATTTGAGGGCAATTTTCCAAGTACAAGCCCCCGGGGGCTTTATATTTGGAGGGGCGATATTTTACGGAGGGTTTTTTGCGTTCCCAGTTTGAGGGGCTTATATATGGAGGGGCTTATTTTAGAATTTTAGAGTATTTCTTTGTATACCTGTATACCGTTTTCTTTCTCAAAGGAAGAAACAAGTTGTAATTGAACAGACACTTATTTCTTAGTACTGTATTTTTTGTAGCGAATTTAAGTTAGAGAATACTTACTCTGTAGTAAATTTTTGGAGAAAAATGTTTGCGGTAATTTTTACTTGCGGGAACTTGCGGATCGCTGGAGAAATCGCAAATAATTTAGAGAAACCGCAAAAATTTCGGGCCACACAGTATCTTAGGTATTGGGGTATGAAACAAGCAATACACTAAGAGTGGAAGATCAGTAAAACGCGCAACTGTGAACATCGTTATAATGTTCAACTCGTTTTGCAGAAATGTTGCAATACAAGTTGCACCCATGTTGACCGCGTTATCTGGTTCGGCGAAAGAGACTGGTGAAGACATACTTTCTTCACAAGTTTATTCATATAAGCGGAACTAAATTACCTCTCCATGCACTGTCGGCGGAAACGTTCAAAATAACCTTTCAAAAAATGACTGATAATGGTGACAGTGAAGTGGTGGCTAAAATGGCACAGAAAGCCTTTGCTTCATCTTCTAACTACGAGAATGTTCGTGCCAATTATTCTTTCGAGGCAGTAGAGTTTTTCTTGCGCAAACTTGGTGTGAACTGGGACAACCATGACAAAGCTGCAGAGAACCAAACAGATCACCCTTTTACTATCTTGGAGGTCGGTTGTGGCACGGGAAAATTTACTCGCGTCATGTTAGAAGTGTTGAAAGACAAGAACGTGAGAGTGATTGCAAGTGAGCCACTGCAAAGCATGTGTGAGCAGTTAAAACTTATGGTGCCTGATACGGAAATTATCCAATGCCCCGCTGAGAATATACGTAAGCTGCTTGAAACTCTGTGCTTTGTAAATGTTCATTTAGTACTTCACCAATACAATACCTTAGATGTCATCATTTGATCTCTTGCGAATTGCCTGCCACCTTCAATTTTTTGATACTAAAGCCCTTGCAAGGCTATCGCTATTATTGACTATTTTCCAATTCCCCATAATACACTCTGTCTGCCCCCAAATTTTGCATAACTTATTGTCTTAAAATGCTCTTGGGAAAATGCAATACTCCCAGGAGCATTTAAAAACAATGGTTTATGCAAAATTTGGGGGGCAAACAGAGTGTATTATGGGGAATTGGAAAATAGAGAATGTGTAATATTATTAGGCTTAAGAATTTCTTTTTGTTCTATTTCTTTTTTGTTTCCAATAAAAAGAGCCGTGCTTATAGAAGGCGGAGATCCCAGCCCTGCCGGGAAGAAAACAGAGAACTGACATCATGTATGAAAGACACTTTGTTACCTGATGCATGTGGGACCATCAAAAGAGGAGGAGAAGTGAATGAAAAGGAGGGGGGAATGGAAAGAGAAAATGGGCTTTTCCCTTTTTTTCTTTTCTCTTATTTGCCATTTGCACATCTCCCATTATAAACCTTGTTTGCCCCCCAAGATTTTGCATAAGCAGTGTCTTTTATTTCTCTTGGGAGGACTGTAATACCCACCCTAAAGTACAAGAACCTATTTTGCCAGACTGCAATTAAAACATGTAAGTATATTACTGTTGATTACCTTCACCTTCCCTTCTCCATCTCTCTCTCTCTCTCTCTCTTTCTCTCTTTGTGGTCCTTATTTATGCAAGCTCTTCGGGCGTGCTCTGACAGCGGGAGCGGGAAAAGGAAAGAGTCTTGCAACTACAGGTGTACATCTCAGGAATTTGAATATCTGCATCAAAAAAGTTGATTCAAAATGTTGATTGGTGGAGATGACATTAAGAATGGCGTCACTACCCTTGGCACTTGCCTTTACATGTTTTTCAATGTATGTTTACATGTGCACTTGTTTCCACTTCGTGCTGATTGGTGGAAATCTGACAGCTCAGTCGACGGGGAGCCATAGGGGAATTGGACGCAGAATTCAAATTCCAGAGATGTAGTTGCAAGCTCACCTCTCCTTTTCCTGCCCCACCACCAGAGTGCCCCAGAGAGCTTGATTGCAGGCTAACCAATCAATGTGGGCCTTTACAAGTTAACACAGGGTTTGCACAGTTTTTTTTTTTGTAGAAAAGTCCTCAAATGTCTGTGCCAGTCCTTGAAAAGTTGTTAAGAAAGTTCTTAACTTTGAATGTATTGGCTTGAAAAGTGTGTTTTAAAGCTTTTTGGTTGTCCAAGACAGAATATAAATCATAGCTATGTGAAGTTAAAGCTGATTTAAATAAAGTGTTTTTTGTTTTATGCAGTAAGTAACTATCAATGATATTTAAGATAAGTGAACTGAAAAATTTAGAGCAGTTGGTGGAGCAAACAGTTCAACTGAACTGGGAATGTGCATTTTTTTTAAAGTTATCTGTGAAAATATGTTCCTGGTAGGTGGTCCTTGGAAAGTCCTTAAAAAATGGTTGCATTTTTTTGCATGAAACATGTAAATCATCTTTTGCTAAGATGACAAAGACGATAATGTTTGATGGTGAGCAACAAGTTTATATGTTGATTTCTAAGTTATCCTTCTTTCTTTTTTTTTTTCAGCCCTTCCTGATGCAAGTGTGGATGTAGTGATTGCTGCTCAAAGTTTCCACTGGTTTACCAACCGAGCTGCTCTCAAAGAATTCCACCGTGTTCTGACCCCAAGAGGCTCATTAAGCATGGTTTGGGTTGTACTTGATGACATGGCCGCCACATGGTTGAAAGAGATAAAAAATTTTCTTCGTATTTTAGATGAGAACTATAATCTGGTTTTTCCTTTCATGCGAGAGTGGAGAAAAGTGTTCACTGATCTCTCACAAGGCTTATTTAGCAACCCAGAGGAATGTATAGACTTCAAATATTCTAGAACAAGTTCTTTTGATCATGCTTTCAAGATGTTCTCATCTTTTTCTCAGTTAGCAGGTGGGAGTGAAAAAGTTAAGAATGATTTCCATGATCGGTTCAATGATGTAACTAAAAGGCATTTTAAAGATAAGGGAATTCCTTTAGAAACTATTCCATTTAAGTTTTACATGTACTGGTGTACTAAGACAAATTAACCTTTTTTGTTTTCTGGGTTTCATTAATGCATCCACATCCTTTCCCCTGCCCGTGTGGATTCAAGGCAGGTTTTATTTCACTTTACAATGGAAATACACAGGTTAATAAAAAATAATGGGTTTTAACATTACAATTAGACAGGCCTATAGATAACAGAAACTAAAAGATATATAAGTGAAGGGAGTTGGATTAACTAAGAGTTTTCAATTTCAACTCCCAAAAATGAAATCTAAAATTATATTTACTATGATATAATATTATATTAATTATTTTAAGTTATATATCTTAGGTAGTGGGGTATGAAACAAGCAATACACTAAGAGAGGTAGATCAAAGATTAAGTCTGACAGTTGTACTAGTCTTATTAGTCTCAATATCCTTGTACTGCTTGTGACGTCATCAGTTATAAAAGGTCATAGACAACTAACTTTGAATCTTAACTTGAACCGGGTGAAGAGATCTTTCAAACCATCTTCGAATCAGCACGATTCAGTCAAAGAGGCCAGGTGGCACACCATCGTTATGTGAAGTAGACCCGATTAAAATCTATCCTGGGTACCAGAGAGTTTTTTTTCGCGTGTGACGAGGAGCTTCGTCGGCCGCAGGCCGACACGTCTTCGGCCTCCGGCCGAAGACACGAGCGGCGAAGCGGCGAGAAAAAACTTTTCGCGCGGGTCACTTTTTAAGACTTGACCGAAACCGGAAACCGCGCATGAAAAGTGTCTGGCACCCAGGGTAATTAAAATCAAGATTAGCTCAGTCGGCAGAGCAGCTTGACTGCAGAGCGGCAAGTGGCGGGTTCAATTCCCGGGACCGGACCAATACTTAGGGTCTTAAAATATCTAAGAAATGAAGATAAGGGTAAGGGTAGCAAAGGTACTGCCTTTGCCCTGCAAATGGCTAGACCTTCGCTTGGCTCGGATGACTACGTAAAATGGCGGTCCTGTCTCCAGTAGAAAACGTAAGAAATAGTGTCCCCAGTTAGTACTTTCGTACTAAATACATTGACACTCAAATAAAGTGTATTTCTTTCTTTCTCTCTTTCTTTCCAGTATATAACCCCCCCCCCCCCCCCCCGCACTTTCTTCAAACTTATTCCAAATTCCTGAAATTCCTCACTGTTTTTTCCCCAAAAAAGTCAAAGAGACGGGAGGGAGAAAAAGCGGAAAGGAAACAGGGCGGATCGAGATAGTTTAGAAAGGGGTGGCCGGGACACTTGGCAGCTTTTTAGACAGTACTATTTATTTTACTGATAATTCTTAGAAATAATACAAAATTTCACTACAGTTTGCTCGGTCAACCCCTAAATCCGCCCATGGTAAAATACACGAGATAACCGACAGTCGAGATAACCCCGTAACTCGAAAATTTGGAATTCTGCGCCTCGACGATTAGAGCATACCCTGCGAGCAGAGGCTACATTTTCGCGGTATGCTCGCACGCAAGCTCATACCGCGAAAATGTATTCTCTGCTCGCGGGGTGATTAGCGCAAAAAGTTATTTAATTTTTTAGAATTGCTTTTGGTTTTTACTTATCTCTTTTCGATGCGAAAGCATTAAAGAGAAAGGAAGTGGAAGTAGAAGTGCATTAGTCTTTTCGATCATGCGAAAGCGTTAAAGAGTATGTAAGCCGTAGTAGTAGAAGCGCATGCCCGAACTTCGGAAGAAGCATCAGAAACGAAGGCAGCAAAATGACCACAATGCTCGACTTAAAAATATATAGCGTTTTGGTTCTTGGCCAGACACAAAAAACGGCTTGACTAGCTTTCCAGGAGCGAATGGGTTAATGTAACGCGGTAGGCTAGGAGACTATTTTACTAAAACTCGATCGTTTACCGAAGTGCAGCAGTAATTAAACGCCTACATGCCCAAAACAGTCCAGAATTTAATTGCGATATTGATAGAAAATTCCTGGAGTGGACTACACGCTTTTTCTTTCAGAGAGGATGGGTCGTTTATGTTTAATTTTGTCGAGAACTGTATGCTTGGTCTTCGGTGTTTCCATGCTCCCGCGACTCTCCCTCTAGGTTTCTACATGTACAGTTTCTGCAATGCCTACCTATTTTCGTGGTGCGAAGTGCAGATGCTATTCAGCAAATCATCCTCGGAGACCCAGGGGCAGTTAGTCCGGTCGATAAAATGTTCGTGGTGAAAGTTTACCGTAAGATCGATCTTCCAGTAAACTTTCACCATGAACATTTTATCGACCCGACTAACTGCCCCTGGGTCTCCTAGGATGGATCACGCAATGTGCATTATCAGCAAACTGGCAAACACAACAGAGGAGTACCAGACTGCAAAACAGACGATCGGCTTTTCTTCTTTCTTCAAAAATGGTTTTACAAGGCGCGAAGGGAGACCTTTCCTTTGACCTCTCGCTCGCGCGTTCTTAACCTAGGAAAAAATATGGGCTGTTTTGCAGTCTAAAGGCAGGGTTAGCGCTTGAGATCTCAGCATCTCGGCAAGCACGCTTGCCTGTCACCTTTGATAAGCATTTTGATTTTTTTACCAAACTGAGCCAGATACGTTGAAAAGGCTATGAACAGGAAAAAGGAAGTATTGCTGGTTCGCACGTACGTGACGTCGCAGTACCCATGCAAGGGGTCAAGAGCAAAAGTTAGCTCTATTTCCATACAAATTCTATGAATTATTGTATTTACCACCAACATGACGCCTTCTCACGTGGTTGCAAACCAAGAATGGAAAGCTACCTTTTAGTGCGCAGAATCAAGAGCGTAACTCTAATCCTGGGACTACCAAGTACACAGGTGCATTATGGGTATTTTTGAAGCGTGCAATGCAACTGGGCCGTTTGCGTTAACACGTGACTTACTGTTTCCGCTTGGATAATCCTTGGGTAACTGAAGTCTAAGGGCCTGTTTACATGGGGACCCAAGAGGTGAGATGTCAGCCAAGCCCTAATATCAAAATTCAAATTCCCATTTGCTGTCCCTATGTTTCCCGTAAAAGTAGTAGCGAGAAGTTCTTGAAGTATGAACTCATTGTATCTTGTGTGATCATCTCGTTAATTCTCATCATCAATCTGTGCTATAAAGCATGGATATCACAAGGAGAATTTTGATACTGATCACTCTTAGGGCTTAAAGGGTTAACGCAGAATCATAGCCAGCCTATAAGTGAAAGTAAAATCCACTGAAGTTGCGAACAATTCTAAAATTTTATTTTACTGAAATGCATAATATTGTTTACAAGCTATCTGAAGATTACGAAGACACCAGGGTGAAAATATCAGGGATGAAATTAAGACTGTCGCAGAAAGGAAGACAGCAGCAGAACCAAGTTGTTCAAAACCCGTTTAGCCTGGAAACAGATGTTATAAGGCTGTGTTCTGAAAAAGGAAACAGTCAATCACGAAGGGGTGAGACAAGGCTTTTTTCTATCTCCTCCTAGCCTATTCCAGTTGGGAGGGGCGTGAATGAAAGAAAGAAAGTTAAAATAGAGTTGTTGGGGGAGAGCTGACTGGAATAGGCTGAACTCCTCTTCGTCAAGAATGTCACGCTTCGCGGCTAATGTTACCATGGCAATTGGTAGTTAAAACACGAAATCTGGCTTCGAACAACTTTGCCCGGTATCTTATTGTTTTTGATTTTTTAACCAAACTATTCTCACTGACCTCCACTATAAATATGCGAAAAAGACTATGGATAACATTCTCGATGATGTCAGTCTAAAATGGTTTAATGCATCGGAAGGGGAAAAAATAGGCTTGAAAACGCATCATAATTATGTTTATGGCCACGCTTGAGAAATGAATCGAGTTCTTGGACAGGGTCAAAGGTCCAACTTCACATGGGACGAACCTAACACTAATGAGTGAGAACCACAAATTTTGTGCGATTTGGCATTTAGTTTGGTCACATGTAAACTTCGACGCTTGAACTTAGCCAGCGAGCAAGCTCTCCAATTATGGCGAGCGAAGAGAGACAAGGGATAACGCGCCTCGCACTCGCATGTGGGTCTCGCGTGACTTCTCGCGACTCCCCCAGGTGGATAGCATGCTCGCAGGCTACTTGAACTGGGCATTTGACGAAGATCCTCTCTCCTCCGCAGAGGCTCCCGCTGGGTATCCCAATAAAAATAGCAATAATCGAAAAATAGAAAGCGCGCGGGGGACGATAGGAAGAGGGAAAAGGCGGGAGCCTCTGCCATATAATGCATTCAAGATGGCGCCGGATTTCCGAGGAAGACTGGAACTAGGTTTCTTTCCCCTTCCCATTATCCCCCGCGCGCTTTCTTTTTCCCTCTCTCCAGCCCTCCCTACGATACAAAGAGGCCTCTGCGAAGGAGAGAGACGAAGATCCACCTACAAACACCCCAATCAGGCACGCCAATATAGAACATTAAAACATTTGATTCCCTTGGACAAGAAGTTGTTGGACTGAAGCTTTGCTAAATGGGAGACTTAATAATTTAATTTTGATAAATATGCAATGGATTCTAAGCAATAAAATAAAACCCTAATTTATCACAAATGACACAAAATTTGGAAAAAGAAAAATTAAAAATGCTAGTATGCTTCAAGACTCAAGAGACAACTACCAACTGCAATCGTTTGATTTATAAAAATTTAATTTTGCAAAATGTTGCATCCAATTATAAGATTCGATTTACAAGCTTTCGGGCTTTTGTTTGTTCGTTATTGTTGTTGTTGTTGTTGTTTTAACATACCCATTAGCGTGAAACATTATTCAGGACACCTAGATTACTAAGCGTTCAAAACAAACCAGCGCTTTACTTAAGGAAAAACGCTGTCCAACATTTCCCCAGCAATAAAAATTTCACGTCATTCCATACGATTCTCACAACTCAAAGGAGCTGTGCCAGGAGCTGTACCACGAAATTAATTTAAATTCAAAGAGTGGGAACCGCCACCAAATAAAATGAAACATAGGTCAGGGGGACCACCGACATAAAACGTTAAAAATAGGTATAAATAACGGAGCAAATACAAAAGGCCGGAGGCACGAATGCAGACTTGAATTAAATCGAAATGGATTGCACTTGTTGTTTTGAAAACTTCAGTGCCAGCCTTGCAGATTTTCAAAAATTGTAACGTTTGAAAAAATGCTAGGGAGGCATATTTGTTTGACACAGAGCTCTGATTTTGCCATAATACAAGTAATTTCTCAAGATCCGTTGGGCCGGAATAAGGACGCGTAAGTACTAGGTATTGTAAAGAAAATTAGCCACAGCCGAGCCACGTGACACAGTCCCTTCAAGTTCAATATTAAAAGTGCAAATATTTGTTGTGACACATTTTTTGGTAAATCCTTTACAATTTTTGTCGCCACATCTTCTTAAAAGTGCAACCTTTGGTGCATGCACGCCTAGAATTATGGGACAACCACTCTGTGCGAGGCCCGGAATCCAGACCAGTTTGTGGGAGGTCACTTGAAGATAGAATCCTAAAAGAATTTCTTGGCTGCAGCCTCTTTTTGATTCTGGTAGGCGATGTAGCCAACAAGCATAATAACTTGAGATACAATTAAAACAACAAAGTAACCAGGACCTATACATTGCGGCATTGGAGGAGGAGGGGGGCAATCTTTCTTTTCCTGGCCTCCCATCTGAAAGGGAAAGAACAAAAAGGAAAAATCAGTACACGGGTGAGATTTGCACACTATGAAAATTTAATGCGATAGAGAACTGCATCACAAGCAACTATGCAGAAGCTACCACGGATGGCATGTACATAATTAATAAGGTGGGACTTCAAAAGTGTGATAGCAATCGAGGGAGAACGTGTCTTTCCAGGAAATTCAATGCTCGGACAAAAAAACAGTGTGAGTTGAAGTTCTAAGTAGATATAAGGAATGATTTCTTTCTTGCTCAATGGAAGATGGTCGTATTATCCGTGCGAGGCTTAGGCAAGAGAAGCGGGAGTTTTGTCCGCTGACTTCACCTCGTAAGAACTTACTAGTTGCTGAGTTGACATGTGGTTTACTGAGTGAGTCAGTGATTCAATCGCAGTCTGCACATCACTAAGCTTCGAGTTTACACCAGCAGCATCTCCGACATCTCTCCTCTCAATATTCCCTCCTTGATTTATAGAATTACTGTCAAATATAAAATGGACAAATTTCAGTATTAAATTGTGACAACGGTAAAGGTTCCCATTTTGAAAAAGCCTCTGCACAGGTGCCTCCTGCTTCTGATGTTGGTTCCGCAGCGGAGCAGGCTAAAGGGAGTATACGCACGTTATATTGACAACCGTTTAACGAGCTTAGCCCTGAAAATTATTGAATGACCGTTGATGACAGTGATTGGTGCTTCCGCAACATCTCTCAATGGAATGGACTCCGCTGTTGATGTTTTCGGAGGTCGAGCTTCATGTTAAACAGCACAAAATTCAGAGGAATGGCCATTATTCAAGCTTCTTGCGGACATTTTTTCCACGAACCATTAAAAGGGGCAGTTTTACCAAAATTAAATGCTCTATGAAAATAAAACCAAATTTTGGGTATCCCTAGGCTATTGGACAACACTTCTGTCACGCTCTGCCAATATAAGTTCTGATTGAGAAGTGCTTTTGGTTTCAGCGCTTTTTACTTTTTTAAGTGACCTTGTTCGGGCGTTGCCGCTACGTCACCACTGATGAATTTGAAATTTGTACTTACCTAATCTCGTGTAATTTAGCAGTTAGTTGGTTCTGCATGTTTATTAGTGTGTTCACTTCCTGTCTGTTTATAGTTTGATCTTGTGTTACCACGTGGCTCAACTTGTTATGATCTGAGGTGACAAATGAGTATAGTGTGTTGATTTGTGTTGTAAGCTCCCCAACTTTGTTATGAAGGTTGCTGCAACAAAGTAAAGACAGGAATATCAGTGAGTTTGCCTCCAAGTGAATTAGCCCCCTAGAAGTTCGCCCCCTACTTTCTTAGTTCACCATGGACTGGTATAACTCCAAATTATAGTTAAATCACACATATATACATTTATTTAAAATGTACCTGTGAATTGGCTTCTAAACGAAGTTAAACGGCAAAAATACAGAAAGTTCCAGTTACATGGAAATAATTATGTTGTCTGTTGCATGGATTGGTGCGGGTGTTTATCAATTATTAGCAAATTTTCCACAATCAGCCATCAATCATTCATGCCAGATTGGCATAAAGGATTTTAACAATTTCTAAAGATCCACTGTTAAGATGCTTTCTGTTTCACCGGCTCTCAGGGGTAGTCTAGCCCACGCGGACTTTTTTTTTTACGTGTGGGAGAATGCTTTCAGCAAAGTTGATCAATGGCGATGTAAAATCAATTCTTGTTAACAATTACGCCGCTAATTTACCGGCTACAGACTCATTTTGATTCCCTCTTTGATGTTTGGTTGTTTGTTTATTTTTCCCCTATAGCTAGTGGAAGTATCCACATTAATGCTCAATATTTTGGGATCTAACCTTACCAAGTTTTCATGCTCATTTGTAATATCTCACCTTATCATTTGGTGGATTGCATTCTGTCCTTCATAAACCAGACGAACGTCTCGTTCATAAACATTTTCATACTAAAACAAGAGCATACACTGTGAATGTCATTCCTTCTCTCCCTAGCTAAAAGGAACGAGCCTTATTCGCCACTTTAAAAAGAGGACACTAGAGCACGCAGTTGTTTCTGGGATGGTTACTAAGAGCACGCCAGTCAGCTATTGGCCAATTTTTTCCCTGTCCCTAGTTTACAATCCCAGTTTCTTTCTGGCTTGTAAAGTGGCAAATTGTATTGAACTGCACCCTTGGACTATTTCAAAGGGGTCCAAACTTTGACCCTGGGCGCTTTCCATTCACAAAAATTCCGGTTAGAAATTTCGGAAATTCCACGTGCCCAATGGAACAGTACATTCCGATTGCACAGACCCGACCCAAGCCACCGCATGTTTAGTTATTGCTCTTGTAAGCAGGATACAAAAGAGCAGTGCTGAGGACAACAATTTTGTCCAATGAAAAGGGACATTCATTTTTTCCAACCGACATGACCGGGCCCGTCAAAGTGTAACCACCTTCAAAGGTGGTCGTAAATATTCCAGTCAGACCAAACCCAAATGGTCCGTTCCATTTGATTTCTTACCGAAATTTCCGGAATTTTGGGCTAAATGGACAGTGCCCACAGTTTCCCGCTCAACCTCAAAATGATCATCAGAGGAAGTAACAGCAAGATTGTTCCACAGTGTAATGCAATACAAAACCGCCCGAGTCAAATGCACAGCCTATAAAAATGTTTAATATATCATTCTTGCAATCTCTCATATAAAAGACGTTGCTAACTTCTTAGTAATGCATATCAAATCAAAATTGCGTCGCAAAGGTGACGACAGTAAGCTATGGTACTTCCTTACTTTCACAAACTTAAGTAACTTTACAGGATCACAGGATAGTGCACTGAGTCACGCACAAAAATATGCCTTACAACAGTATATTTATTCTCCGCACAAAACTTGCAGGTGAGTTTTTCTGCAAATATATTTGTCACTAAAATTTTTGTAAAATTACTCGCCAATGGATAAGTACAAGGAAATGAAACTGGATTGTCGCCCAAAAATTGCACACAAATTTTGCTGAGGTGGACGGTGCATTATTTGCTTAAAAGTGATTTATCTGGTTCAGCGGATAGCACTTTCCGCTTTTCGAATGACCAGAAACTGTATGGAAAAGTGGATTTTTTGAAGCCTCGATGCAAATTAAAAAAGGTACAACTTTAATAATTCTGTCCATGTTATGCTGGAATTTGTCTTCAAATTAAAGCTCTATTTTGCTCCACGTAATCTTTTTGTCCCATTCATTGGCATATTAGTATTAGGCATTTTAAAAAGATGAAATTTTTTTAATATTTGCTTTAAGTTTGTTGTTAAATTACCTGTGTTTCTGGTGCCTTTACTCTATCAGGATGGGCAGTTTTGTACCTGTAACAACATTTAACAATGATTTAAGACTCAAAAATCGAAACGATTAAGACATATATTTAAGGAAACAGAAAAATTTGCTGAGTATGTTGATGAATTGAAGGACAAGGTCAGATGCAAATGATCAAAATGAATATCTTTCTTTTTACTAATTGTTCCCTTAACACCTTGAGAGTCCATTCTTTCTCATTGACATTCTTCCTTTGAGATAAACAAAATAGTGCTACAAATGAGAGTCATCATTTTGAATCATGCATGACGTTATTTCTTCCCAAGGGACAGTGAAAATTGACAGTTTTGCCATTGTTTCTTTGTGCTTTACTGCAACAAAGCCACACCTTGCCAGTATTAGACATGACCCAGAATCACTGAATTTAAGGCTTTTGACCCATCTGGTGCTAGTATAATATGAGAAAGCCATGGCACAACTCAGTATGACATGTCCCATGACAACCCCTAGGTCGCCAAAAAACATAAAGGTAAAACACATTCTCTTCTAACTAATGCTCAACTGAGCGGGAAATGATGAATCCAAACAAAAAGCTATGAAGTCATGCAAAAGCACTATGTTCGAACACTCCTCAGAGACATAAAACACTTGGGCTGTGAGTCAATAGTCCATAGGGCCGAAGGCCAAATGGGCTATTGACTCAGAGGCCATGAGGGCGAGAGGAATAATAATATTGTTTTAGTAAAATCCAACTAGTTGGTCAAAAATATCGAGAGAAAGCAACTTTAACTAGCACAACGTGATTCAGGCGCCATTGTATTGGTTTTCAAAGCTGGTGCTTTTCGCTACTAGTGGGCTATAACATATAGCCTAGTAGTAGCTCAACCAATCAGAATGCAGCATTGATAATAGACCTCTAGATGTTTACTTACTCTTCTCTCTGTTGCTCTAATTTTTTTTGATATTCCTCATATTGCTGAGTAAGCTTCTTCTGCTCTTCTTCACTCATACCGGTTTCACCCTGGAAAAAAGAAAAAAGGCAGGTATTTAATTCAGATGCAACTTAAAATCAAGGCAGGAAGTTTATTAGTGTTAGACTTTATTAGTGTTATTTTATTAGTGTTATGTACTAACTTCACTAAATAATGACTCTGTGTACCTACCTGACAACAGATTACTCCTTACCTACCTACCTCAAGTACCAACCTAGCGATGCCTTACCTACCTACCTACATACCTACCTACCGGTACCTCCCTTCCTCCCTCCCTACAAAACCTCTGTTTCCACCTACCGGTACCTACCCTACATACCTACCTATAGCAACTCCTTACCTACCTACCTACCTACCTACCTACATGTACCTACCTGTAGACCTGTCTATCACTGAGACATTATAAATACAACAGTGATTACCTCTCCCTCCTTCTTTGGTGGAGTAAGTGAGTGGGTTATAAAAGACACTACATCATGGTCATCTGCAAACAATTAATACAACACATTTAAAAATTGAAAAACTTGACAAGGGGCAATTACCACCCACTACTGTACATTAATTAGGTTACTGCTGATTCAGTATTCTCCAAAAGTAGTATATCCACTTGTATATTCGATTCTTAAGTAAAAAGAGAAGGCAGAAAGAACAGGGTATTGAGCAGAATTTCCCGGGAAGCTCCTGCAACCAGGAATTGCAGCTTTAAAGTCAACACAGAAGCCCCAGCTACTAGCTTAAAGAAACTTGAATTCAAGCCTGTCCTTTGGGTAAGCAGCTCTCACATTATTCTTGCCTGGGGCCAATTCTTGCTTGTCTTTATAGTTAACGATTTTGTTAGAAGATGACTTGCCTGGACCCTTACCCATTGGGCAATTAGCAAGTAAAGTTTAAACATTACTTGCCCTGAATGAAAAATCTAGAAATCTACTTTCTACTTTCTATGGATTGGACTTTTTTTGAGTCCTGCATCAGCACTTTTGTTTGATAATGGAATGCACTTTTAAGAGCCCCCAACATAAAAATTTTACTGGGGAAGTCAGGAAGTCCCCAGACTCCCAAAGTGGGAGCACAACCCACTCCCATTACTTACCGTATTTCCTTGTATAAGTGCCCAGGCACCCATTTAAAATTTTGGGTATAGCGAGGGGAGCTTATTGGAGGGAGGGTGCTTAATCATCCTCGCGAATCAATGATTTGCAGATCGTCACATTCCTCTTGTATCCCTACTCTTTAAGAGGGTGATGGGGAGGTGAGAGGGGCACTTGTTAGAGGGAGGGCACTTGTTTGATATTAAGGCCTAGAGAGTAAGTGCTTATTTGGGGGAGGGCACTTATTAGAGCTTATTAGTGCCTATTCAAGGAAATGCGGTATGTCCACATTGCACCGCTTGAAAAGCACAATGTGCCTTTCAATCCAATCTACTAAATTTTCTGAAGAACCCTGATTAAGAGATCACTCTCAAATGCATTTTCCTCTCTGAAAAAAGTCACATTAAAATATCCCAAAAGACTTGGATGTCAAGTTTAGTGACCTGCTAATCCTCCTGTGGCTGCGGATAAACCAAAATAACCTCCTTTTGCCAGATTGATGTTCTCAAGTCGTGCACAGAGCTCAAAGTCTTCAGGCTTGGTACTCATACCCATATGCACCCATAGCTAAACAAAAGAGATAAAAAAAACCACAGCCTTGGTCAGCAAGATTCACATCATTGCTTAAGCAGTGACTGGTGTGGTTTTGGAGTCTGATGAGAGACAGCATTAATTAATTAAATTGTTTAAATTTTTAAACTAAATAACAGCCAATTCCTCAGTATCCAACCTGTGACAACCAGTACATATGTCAGCTACAATTATTTTTATGTAACGTTATTGTTTAATAATATTTTCCCTGGTCTGAATTATATTTTCCTTGTTCTTGGATATGGTTAAGTATGATAGGTATGATTAAATTTTACCACAACATAAACAACCTGACACTAACTGTTAGAACTTTTTCATAATAGCGAATTTTCAGTCTGACTGGATTGGGACGATTACGGAAATCTCTTAAACAGCCACCAAGCTGAAGATCTTGTCCATCCCTAAAACACAAGAAAATTTTGTACTATATCAATGTTAAAGTAATGTGTTAATTCTCAGCTAACATTCATATTGATGCATATACTAAAACATTCAGATATGCCAAAAGGCATAGAAAGATCACAGGGTTTCCAATGCAAAGAATCTATCCCAATATTACCAAATCTTTCCCTCCAGAAAAACCAAAAAACTTTTCTTTTCGATTTTTTGTGCCACTCCCCTTTATTTACTACTGTTAGTTCATTCCCCTGAGCCTTGCAAGGACCTACCAGACAGGCATTTCTCGTTTATTTATATTTCACAGGACATTGTACTGTTGGAAACAGAGAATATATGGGAGCAGGAATGTGAGGTCTGCTCAGTAAACCCTACCACTGTCTCATACATGTAGACTGGTGAGACTTTTTTGCTCTAGACAAAATCATTCGGCATTACCAGTCAAATGAAACCTCTTTAGCATACCTTAAACAATGCACCATTTGTTTCTTACGATTTTGCAAAAACAAATTTAGATTTCTTGGTGACTTTTCAGTTTAAGCATAATTAGTAATAAAACTGTTGACAGCAACTACGAGCAATGAGAAAAAAAGTTAATAACAACTTATTACTTTGAACATACTTATTGTGGTCATAGATTTTAGTTCCATCATTCATCATTACAGAAATGAAAGGGTTGTTTCCCTGGAAAATAATAATATTATTTTTATTGTTACAATATCAACAACACAACAAAAATGCAAAAAAAGACAAACTTAATATCTATCTATTATTAATCCACAAATAAGGGATAGTTTAATATAAAAGAGCTGGCTGCCACCCAAATTTCACCATACCTGTTGATCATTATCAAATGAGTCGCAAAAAATACCAAGACCCTTCCAAGTGTTTACATTTCCAAATGCAGGACCTTCAATTCCAGCTGTTTCTGTGTACCACATGGCCTGAAAAAATAATAATCCAAAAGAACATCCAATGAATGCATTAAATTTAAAGGACATAACTGCAAAGAGCAAGGGAAATTTGAGACAGACACCATTGGAAAAGGCCATAACTGTTTGTCTCAGAGTGGTGTCCCACCCTAAGGAGAGTCAAATAATATAATCAAAAAACAGTAGGGACCACTTAAATGTGTTTGTTTGAGGAGGTGTTCATCTTTTAAGGGTGACCTTTAAGACATAGTTGATGGTACTAATAAAATAATTGTTTCATATGAAATACTTAAAATAATTTATGATACGTTTCCATGAAAAGGGACAAGTGAAAGGTCCATAGTACTTGTATTAAGGAAGAGAGAAGGAGAGGGGTTTCAGCAAGAGTGAATGGAACACCAGTTGGACAAGAGGGCAGATTCAAGTGACAGTAAAACAATGTTCCAGGCTACTAAAGCTCATTTTTTTCATACAAATCACAGCTGTCTTTGGTCAACTCAAGCCCCGAGTCAGTGCCTTTGTTCACAGGAATGTGGGATGTGGCATTACAAGTAGCACTTAAATAGCTGATGGTTATTAGTACCTTTTTGCTGTTACTACAAACTTTGTCCACATTGTACAAACTTAAATTTGTTACCCAAGTGGTCTGATCACAAATGACCATGGTGCTATCAGGACTAACACTAAGATTTCAAGTTGCTGGGTACATATGCAATTAGTAGGCAGGGAATTGAACAGTTAGAAAGTCCTTGTAGTTCGATTTTCCCTTTGTTTCTTGCAAAGAAGCCAGGGGTCAAGCTTATAGTAGCCAGGAAAAGTCCCAATCCACAGCCCTCAGTGACACCCCTATGTTTTAATATTTCTTAACCCTTTGAACCCTAAGATCAAAATATGAATTCTCATTTGTTGCCCCTATTCATTTCCTACAGAAGTAGCGGGAAGAAGTTAATAAAATATCAAGCAAATTCATCTTGAGTGATCATGTATGTGATTCTCATGACCACTCTGTTTAGCAAAGCATTGATATTACAAGGAGAAGTTTGATGCTGATCACTCTTAGGGCTTACAGGGTTAAAGCTTCTCTATGCCATCAGCAGAAGAAGATCAGCAATCATCAAAACATGATAATTATGTGCAGTGATTTTCTTACCACTCCATCTCCACCTAATCTTCCTATGCCAGTAACTTTGATAGCAACTTCTATCTCCCACCATTCATGCGGAAAGCTATTTTTTGTCCAAACATAACCTATCCAAAATGGAAAAAAAGGTTTAAAATAAATGTTGGGTAAATACATAATGGTCCCCTTAATTGTCACACACATTCACATATCATATGAAAATAACTGACAGTGTGTGATAGTGTCATATGTTATTATATCTACCTGAGATGAATTTACGTACATACACTGTTTTTGAAGGACGTTCAGGAGGTTATCCCTATATTAAGATCTCTCCTTACAGATAACCCACCCACCCCAGAAAAGGTTGGCCACACCACCAGGGTCTATATCCCCTACTCTTTTCAAACAGTTGTGTGGGTTCTTTTACATCCACAAGGACCAGATAAGTAATGTTATGAGACAGGACCTGCAGTTTTTCGTCCTTATATGAGTAGACTAGAATGTATAACCATTTGCAGATGTCATTACAAAGGCAGCACTTTCTTCTTAGTTATTTAAAGACCCTGAGTGTTGGTCTGGCCGGGGTTTGAACCCATGACCTTCCGCTCAGCAGACTGATGCTCTCCTAACTGAGCTAACCAAGGGGCAGTCAAATTTATTACTAACCCACCTAAGAAAACATGAATGCAGGCAACCAAAACCATCACAGGTTTTTTATCATTAGTATTCCTGTGAATTTGAACTCAAGTCAAATTTGCAAACACACTGGTAGTAATAAATGGAATAGCAAATGTTTCAGTGACTTCTGATCTCTTATCACAACAGCATTAAGCCTGGTGGTGCCAGCGGCTTTATCATAGGTAGGGTGGGAGTATATAAGGTACTGGACATGTACATCTTCCAATAATTGGGTGTACTTTCACAATTATTCATTTGTAATATCATATCATATTTGACATCTAAATTGTTAAATGGAAGTTGAGCTAGAGTGGAATACCATCATACAGCCAATTTTCAAGCCTGGGAATAGCGATAATATTAGTGACCTACATTAATACAGACTACCTGCAGGGTGCAAAGAAAGTACATACATACATACATAAACTTTATTAATGTGTCTTGGAAATGTCTAGCCGATGGGGTTAAGAACCCCTCTACTAATTGGGGACACCTAACAAAATAATATAGTTACCTAACAATATAATATAGTTAAAATCCTACTAACTATCTACTAATGAAATAATTGATTTAACAAGATTAAGAATTACAAAGGATTAAGAATTACAAAGGATGCAATTATAGTTACCTAACAATATGATATAGTTAAAAAACCTACTAACTATCAACTAATGAAATAATTGATTTAAAAAGATTAAGAATTACAAAGGATGCAATTGGAACAATTGTCGTCGTCTATCATTACACCTAGATCAAATTCTATTAGATCAAATTCTATTAGATCAAGTCCGTTTTGCAGCTTGCCATTTGGGCTAGCTGTAGCTACAATGTAGCATGTACTAGCCCAAACATCACTGTAAAACTAGCCGTAAAAGCTTTTTGATGAGCAGGTTTGAATACACAGTCCTTCGTTCTGTAATTAGAATTCTCAAAAAACTTCACTTGCCCATCGGGCAAGCTAAGAACAAATATCACTAGCCAGATAGCAAATTCCTCTAGCCCGAGGCTATCGGACAGTAGTTTCTTTGCACTCTGACCTGTTTATGGACACTAATGCAGTTCAATGTATTATATTGTGGCTCATTTGGCTTTATATTCTTCCCCTTGCATTTCAGTTTAACGAAATTAGCCTGAATTTCCGACTCGAGGAGACCCTTGAAATTCAGGTATACTGAAATATGATAGTGATTTTAGAGCAAAGGGAAAAAATTGAATCAAAGGATAAAAAAGAGCCACAAAAATGAAACCTCATTGTATTTTGATTTCACTATTCCTTAAATTCAACATTTTGTTTAAGCTTCTACTTTTAACATTTGTCCTAGACATAAAAATATTTAATATATTTTATTTTCGTTTAACAATGAGAGGAAGCCATGGTCTACCTTTGTTTATACCAATAGAAATGTTTTAATGGCACAATAGACATAATAAAAACATGAAATCAAACCAGACACGGTACGCTAACCCTACAGAAAAAAACTCGAAAGCAGCTGTGGTAATAGCATATGTGACAAATTTTGTATGTAGTAATTCAAGCTTCAATTTTTGACCAACAATGTAATTATAGCAGTTGATCAGTTTTAAATTCGATAGATTGTTCATAAAATATAAATTGTTCTTTTAAACTAACCTTTTTTATTCGTCATTGAAGGAGTCAGTCTAATTTGATCATCACTAGGTATGGCACCTAAAAGGAGTTTAAAGTAAGATCACATGAAAAACGCCAAGGCGACCATGTACAGCTGTACACGTGTAGACAAAAAAATTACCAACAAAAAAGAGACCACTTACTTCCACCATGAGTCCAAAAAGGAATGTTTCCTTCTTTATTAACTAGATGCGGTCCTTTAAAACTATGTTTATATTGAAATTTAACATGACGTTCACCGGCTTCTGTGGACAAAGAAAAAGGAACTAAACACATTAAAGTTGTTATAATGTGCAACAATTCTACGGAAGCCATTTTGAAGATTGGCTTAGAAATTTGGCACGCAAGGTTCTCTGGGTAATTCAGCGGTCTTTACGAGTATTTGTCATTTGCTGATTGGTTGTCTGCCGTTTTGACTTTTTTGGCGCTCAAATATTCTCTGCCACGCAGGCAGAAGGTCCTTTAGAAGAACCTTGGCTAACCTCCTTCTCGGACGAAGTTGAAGGGTAAAAAGCGTAGCCTGCGAGCGCCACACCAACTGGACGACTAACTGGTCAGCAAGGTGTACTCTCCGTATTAAAAGATGGCCCAGCATTGAAAAATTCATTCAATAAACAAAAAATTCTGATCTCTCGCCTTGCCGATATCACACTCGGGTTCACGGAGTGTACTATAAAAATGACCTATTCGCCAGCAAAAAATCCAAGAAAACCGCGCGCTTGCCGCTTGCTTGGTTTATGGGCGTGGCTTTGAGTGAAATAGTTCCCATCCCGCATTTTTGTGCTAGACACCATTAAAAGACTCTGGAAGTTAACGCGACAGGTGTTATAGTGGTCATTTTAGATTTAAGAATCCTAAGCGGTATCTATCCACAAATTGTTTCGAATTCCCCCAAGGTACGAAGAGCACCCCAGTCGCTTTACGTTGGAGGAGCCATTGAAGTTACCAAAAATGATGCAACTTATCCGAAAACTGAGACGGTTTATAAAACGACTATTTTAATTACTGGGCCAATTTAATGAAAAGGCTGTTTCCAGCAGAAAAAAAATTTCCCAAGCAAGGGTAAAATGCAAGCCGCCTCCTGCCTTTACTACTTTCCCGCTTTCTGGCCGTGTGAGAACCTACCGTTAAAGCCAAAGGGCACGTAGACAATGTTTGCGCCGCCAACTACACCAAGAAATGCTTTGGCGGGTCAAATTTATTCCGTTTCCACATCGTGTAAGTAGCCTGAATTTCATCCGATTACTTGGAGTAATAACGACTCGAAGTAATCGGATGAAATTCAGGCTAATCGTGTAAGGTGTCTCTGCGCAGTCGCACATGTAGTGTTTAAAAGATGCATCAGTGCCTAGTTTTTCTAGACAGCTTCAGTACTTTTTTACACCATTGCACCTAGCATTTGCTAAGAAATCTCCCCCTTACCGAAAAAAAAAAAAGAACAATTGCAACAAACAAGCCAACAAACATTACAAAACAAAATACAAAAGTTAAACAGCCTAGCCTGAGAAATAAATAGACTTGCGACCCTACCAGCGGAAAAACCACTGTGACGTCGCGAAATGTCGGTTGTCTCTCAGACAAAAACAGCCTTGCAACGAGGCATGGATCAAGAAGGGAAAAATGGAGAAGACTACACCTGATCGCAAGCTATTGCATTCGCATAAACTGACTTTTCAATGCACAAGGTTGAATTGTACGAGTTCAATACGGATTGCCGAAACGAGCGTTAATTCGTAGTTTACAGCTTGTTATTATATAGCGAAAATAAGTTAAATCATAAGAAGAACGTTGTTCAATGTCAATGAAAAATTGAAACATTTGAGAAACATCCGACCCCAAAACCTGCTTTCCGAGAATTTCTAACCAGACTAGGGAGGATTGAAGGTGGCACTTGCGTTTTTAAACCATAACTTTATCAAAAACTGAGGTTAAATATTTCATCCAACTTGCTTTATGTGAACCCCCATAAGATTTTTCTTTTCCTGAAACTCAATACAATAGAACAATATCAAATAAATTGCTATAGGTATCTTTATTACATCAGTATATGTACAATGGAATAGTTGCCGGTCTGGTTCGTTGAACGCATTAACCATCGCCGTTGATGTTTTTGAGGCTTTTAAGCCGTCGGAATCACCACTAGCTTCGTAAAATTTCGGCTTAGCTCCTGAAAATTGTAGTATACCATTACGCAATGTAGTGAGCTACATTGTAGCTTCAGCGAAGAATGTTCTTTCATATATACACGTAGCAAAGAGGATTTCTAAAACGTATGTTGGCGACATGTTCTTTGCGTGTTTAAACCTTTTAACGCCAAAACAGAAGCCACAATTTCTGTACTGGACAGGAAAAACCATCACAGAGTTCATAATGCTGTATTAATGGATCAAGTAAAAATGACAGTTGGGCTGTAAAACACTACCGAATAAATGAACTAGCCATTTGCTCGGTAGGGGAAAAGGAAGACAAGTTGTTATAAAATTCTACGCTGAGTTTTCGTTAGGGGATAGAGGAGGGCAGCTGTCACTCATAAAGTTACGAGGGGATACTTGTCCATCTTGCTTTTCCCTGAAAAAAAAGCATATTATTAAGCATCTTACATTTCTTTTTCAAGTGAAATACAACATAAAAAGCGTGGCGTTTCATATCAGCCACAACAGCTATTTTAAAAGGCTTTGCAACTTTACGTCTTGTGCGTTGTTCGGACTACAAGTTTTTAGAGTTTCGTAAAGTTACTGAAAAGAAACGTTTCCTCCGTTTCGATCACCAGTATGGGAACAACAGAGTTTATATTATCGGGAACTACCGTATAGTCGTCATCTTACGAGATGTAGGAAGGCTATAGGGTGTTTTAGTAGACTGTACCCTTTGTGCCAGAGGGTTGTCTTTGTTACCAGCTCGTTCCTGATAGTTCGAGGCATGCCGCAACAGAAGCCTGCGAGCAGACTCATTTGCTTGAGTTCGGGGAAAATTTTGGCAGCTCCGCACAACTCACACAAGTAAGCCTGTTCGCGACAGCATGGCGGAGCTTTATCAAACCGTGCGCACGGGTTATTAATTTGCAAAATTTTAAGAATATTATAAGAATAAACCCGAGGCTGAGATCTTGAAAAGGAGATTACTTAGTGTGTTGAAAATCTGTATTTATAAAATACAATAGGCCTTTTGCATTAGTTGCTCAACTTTCGGTATTAAAAACGCGAAAACAGTTCGCTTTTGAAAAATTTTGTTAGCAGGAACTGAAAGAACATATTAAAATTAGGTAACCTGTAACTTTTCAGACATATATCTAAAGGGTAACTTTTGCTCTTAGCTTGGGCAGGGATGCTAGCAATACAGGCTAAGAAGTGAAGTCAAGTGTGTTTAGAAATAACTCACACATCATAACTGAGATGTTCGATAACTGTGTCCACATGTTCTTTGGGTATTTCTCCGTCGATCTCAGCTAAGTAAGTAAACAGTTCCTTGAAAAGCGAGAAAGAAATCCTTGCAGCTCCACCCTCTAGATCTGTTGTTAAAATCTCACAAACTGTCTTCATTGCCAACGTCAGATTCTACAAGAGAGAATTCATTTAGTTCTTTTATGTCAAGAATACTACGTCCACTAAAAGATTTCAGTTCCTTAAGTTTCAATATAAGCTAACAAGATAATTTGTTATGATGATTAATAAACAGGTTAATAACAAATTACTTTAAAATGAGTCAGTGGGAGATTTAGCCTGTGTAGCAGGCACGGGTTTTTTCAGGGCGAAGCGAGAAATTACGCGGACGCTTGTGCCCCCCTCGCGCGCTCTATAAAAACTAACTAAAATTTAAACCAAGGATAAAATTGAACCACAACAACACATACCTCACTGATAGCACTACATGCAAGGGCAAAAAAATGAAGCCACCTCAGTTCCTCAGCAAAACTTCCCATTCTGAAAAACATTTAAAGTATTACATGTACATCAGCATTGACACCAGGCAGTTAAGAGCAGTTTGTAAGAAAATCAAAGAAGAAGACCCTTTGACTAGAACATACACAGTCAGGAATAAAGTCAACAAACTTATATTATAAGGGCTAGGGTACGACTTCAATCGACCATATTCCAGAAAACAATAAATGCAAAAACTCTAGAAATCATTTGTTTTTGAAGTCAGTGCATTAAAATATCCAGAAATCTACTTGAAATAACACCGCAAGGCGTATATATGGAGGGTTTACGTAATTCAAAAATCACCATAAAGTAGATTTGTAACAAAACTTTTGCATATTATTTTTATTTCTGGGAATAAATGATCAGTAAAATTAATGCACCCTATTAAGTACAATCCACCTGAAATCTAAAATTGGAAAAATAGAATAAAATGTTTAGGGTTTTACCTCAGAAGCTCATCCAAAGTGTCTTTAGGAAGTGACAAGTGTTTCCATTTCTCCTCCAAGGATGATAGCTCTATTATGGGCTTTCCACCCAGCTAAAAAAATTAAAACATTCTTTGTATTGATCAAAATAAAATAAAAAAGGCACAAGATTACTTGTAATGTAATTTTATTTTAATTTAGTAATAGCAAATGGCAAATACCTTTGAAACATCGAAACTACGAATCATAGAAAATTTTGATCTGATCATGAAATACACCGCAAACGGCAGACGTTTCTCCTCGCTCATCGCTGCTGAGGGACGGTTCACGAGGAGGAACGTCTGTGACTCAGCAACAGAAATTCCATACTGATGACGTAAATCAATGTTTACATAATAAATTCGGTAGTGATGGGGTTCCAAATGCAAATTTGTTCAATTCTTTGTTTCTCTTGGTCGATTTTGGTAAAGTGTTGTGTTCATCTGACAATGAGCTCCAGAAAATGCCTCAAATGCCTCTTCTGGAGAAGACTATATTCTTCAAATATTGACTATTTTGTTAGAGATTCCATTTGACCTTTGCGGCCATTTGTCTTTTGTCTGTCATTCGTAAACAATAGCTAAAACAATGAAACTACTCCGTCAACCAATTAGCGCTTCTGACCGGATTTTTGTCGCTGAGTCGCAGACGTTCCTCCTCACGAAATGTCTCTGAGCGGCGAAGAGCGAGGAGAAACATCTGCCCTTTGCAGGCTAAACATGAAATCTCAAAGGCATCTCTGACGATTGATCAACTCTTCCTTAATTACATGGTTTTTCTGTCTTGAGGTTTCTTTTTTACACCACACAGCTGTCTAAGATTTTCAAACAAGTGTTTTGTAGATTTTCAGTGAATCTTGGATTTTACAATTTCGTTATCACCCGTGTCTTGAAAAAATATTATAATATATTAATGACTTGATAAGTAATTGGGTAAGAAAGAGAATCCGCCAGGACAAACACTTTCCTGTGGTGGCCTCAAAATAGCACGGGATGCTTGTCACACCTCAAGACTCTGACTAAGATTTTGTTTGTCACTGCTGTCAAGACATTGTTGTTGTAAATTAAACGAAAAAGAGAGGGAGAGAAAATACCTGTTTGTGTAAAACTGCCAGTAGCCCCTGCGTTAATGGTTTTTCCAAGGGCTGTCCTAACTGAAACTCAAGACGATCCTTCACTGGGGGTGTCTCACCTTTGGAAAGTGCATCAAAGTACCTACAAATTGTAAAGTATTGAATACCATGTGAAATATAAAAAAAGACAGGGAAATAATAATTAGTCCCCAAAAACATTCAAACCTCTATTCTGCTGGACACTGGTTGGGCACTTTATCTACTGTGCTACTGAAGGGGACTCTAGCCATGTTTACAGAGTAAAGCCTCCACCTGAATAAAATTTATTTTCAAATTTAAGCAAGAGGTTGATTGGACATTTTTACTTTTTGTGACAACTAGGCGGGGGCTCTGATATTTTGCATGGTCCCCGAGTCATGAAATTCAGGTAAATCCGTGACATCCCATAAAATTCACAAAAACACGCTAAATACTGTGAAATTTGCTAGAAATCTTATCTTGACTGATACATGTCAATACAACATATCTAAAACTCATCTTGGCTATTGGGACTGTTTAGTTGCCATAAACTTGCAAATCTATCTTGAAACTTCATCACCACAACAAGCAAACAATGTCCCAAAACTACCAGGTGTAAATTATGTTGCGAAAAACTGGCTCATTTCTCAAATGCTTTGTCGTTAAAATAGCAAATGATTATCTCTGTTAAAAAACATTAAACACGCTCATGAAATTAGTGCAAAATTGATCAATTTCTAGCGAAATTTGCCCACAAAATTGGCCGTTTTTTACTGATATTTTTTCGGCGAAGTTAATTAGCCCAAAAATTTCAGCGAAATTCCTGCAAAAACAGATGACTTTTCAGCAAATCTGTCTCTAAAAATCCTGCAAAATTTGACTTTTTTTCTGCAACATATCAGAATCCCTGACTAGATGTTACATAGATTGATATGGGTTGGTGGAAATAAATTGCAAAAACAGTGATTTCATTGCAGACATAAATCTTTCTCCTACCAGCTTCCTTAATAATACATTATTTTATATAATTCGTTTCTGTAATACAGTCAACTCTCTTATAAGTGACCACCCTTGGTGAACGATTAAGTAGTCACTTACGGGAGGTGGTTGTCTACAGGAATAATCAGGAAAATAAGCTCAAACCAAACTGATTAAGGCAATTACATAAATTATTACCTTACAAAATTAGGCAAATAGACAACTGGCAATAATGTCACACATAAAATAGTGCATGGAACCGTTGAAACTTTGTGCATAACACTTTGCATCAATTTAACAATTCACTTAATTTACCTACAGATCATATTACAGCCATCTTCAGTTAACTGTTATAATCTGTCAGCAAGAAGGGTCAGCACTATTAAAAACTTAAATTTTGCAGCCTTGAAGCAAAGTTTTTTTTATAAACATATGTGTTCATGCTGAGTGGTCACTTATGGGAAAAGAAAACAAAAGAATATGTCAAATTTCTGGCCACGGCTCCTTAAAATATCTAAGAAGTGGTCGCTTAGTTACAAGAGAGCTTTTGAAACAGTATTTGACTGAAAACAAATTGGTTATTTACAGAGTGGTTGCTTATGGGAGGTGGTTGTGTTTGAGAAGTGTGGTCACCATGAGAGAGTTGACTGTAATGGACTATTGCATTTTATGTCCATACCCGCCACACCTGGTTGAGGACTTATAAAATGACTTTTTCTTCTTACCCCTGAAGATTGGCTAAAATTGCATTCACCCCTGAAGACTTCCATAAAATATGGGTTTACCCCTGAAGAATTGGGCCATACCCCTGAAGAATACGGGTCTACCCGTGAAGAATTTCGTGAAAATTAAGGCTTCACCCCCAAAGAATTCCACACTTTTTAACTCTACCGCTAAAGAAATTCTCAATTTTTATAACTTACCCCGGAGAATTCCATGGTTCCTCAACCTGGGCGTGCGGATATTAAATGCAATAGCCCAATTTCATTACTTATAGTGCAAATTTGCAGGTGTATCCAATCAAAATAAAATGTGCATGTATATGGTCAAAAGCTTCCTTCATGTTCCTACACACGCAAATTCCTCTAACCATATGCAGGAGCGAAAAAGGGTAGCATGTTCTAGTCGATTATTTTAGGGCCCTGGCACTAAACCAGGGCTTACAGTTGCTTACAGTACCAACGCAGGACAGAGAGGCAGCATAGTCAAAATGAGTTGTCAGACAGCAAAATAATATTTTGCCACTTTCAGAAGATTATTTAATTTGCCACCTACTCAACATTAAGGTTCATGAAACATGAAAAACCTCACAAATTTAGTACCTTAAATAAATATATATGCTACTTTCAAACTTGTAAATCGACTTTCAAAGGAAGCAGTTGAGCTACCAAGTTTTGGTCCACAGTTCAGTTCAGTTGTCATGATCGAGTCATGTCGATAACTTTAACTGGCTGGTGCACAGTAAACCGTACTTTGAAAAGGCTAGAACTATCTACTAGAACTTTAATTTTCCAATTCTCCTACGAGAAAATAGACGTCAGTCGTTATGTCTTTTTTTTTCTAGACGTTTTAAATATCTTAACTTACGCGTAGGCCCACTGCAATACATCCTTTGGTTGGGTACGAATGGCGGCCTTGGTGAACTGTTTCAGGATGTCTGGCAATTCAGGAGGAATGTTGATTTGCTGTGAACAATAAATGGGTTCGTCTTGTTGAGGCATAACTCTCCGTTTCAAAACAAAATGTTGATGTATCGTCTACACGGCCGGAAGGATTGCATGAAGTCAAGATGGAGGGTCTTCGGTTACTATGACGACACAAAACAGTATTCCCGGCAAGCTCTGCGCGTTGAAAAAAACAATATGGCGCCGCTGATGCCTGAACTTGGACTAAAAATTCGGTCAATTGATTTTTTGCTGGAATCTGCCGGGAAACCGGGCTTTATCTTACTCAGATTTCTACCTTGTGAATAAACTAATGCACTTAGAATGCTTGCATGACAGAGAAACCTGATGGAACTGGACGTACCGTCGGTGGAAAGCGACGCGAGCCTCAGCAAAACAGACACTGCAAGTGATACTGAAGATATCACTCAACCAGGTATGTATTTTCAAGGCTGGTTAAAGTTATTAATACAACTACTGTATCACTGCACGCTTGTGCGATGTCCTGTTTGTCAACCGCTTGAATAGACGATTTTAGTATGCTGCCCTTTGAGTGAACATGAGGCTGAGCCGATTGTGCTTGCTTTGAGTCAAACCTCTTGCTTTTCTCACGTAAATTACGCTAAAAAAAATACAAGTTAGCTTTAGAACAACATGATCCATAATTAGATATAATAAAGCACGGAGGTTTGTATCAAAACAAGGTCAACTCCAGCCTCGTTTCCATCCATAACTGTCTGCATGATCAGGGACGGGCAGCATGAGGGGAGGGGGGAGGGAGCTTTCGGATTGTTAATGGAATGCCCCCCAGAGTAACATTTCTTTAGTGCAAATGAGGGTGGAAGGAATGTTATTTATAGTAGAAGGCCATATCATAAGCACTAAGCAACACCTAATTTGTAGTTTCACCTAAATTTCTCATGAAAATGGTTTTTGTAGGCAGGCATGGAAATGCTATTCAACAAGTCATCCACATACCGTCAGCTTCAGATAACAACTCCAGACCCATAGGAATAACAGTGCAGCGTAGATATTCCTCTTCTGAGGAATCAGACAACGAAATTACAGTTGAAGATGACAGCAGGGCTGCAGGATACATCAACGGTAAGTTTGCTATAAAAAGGGATGATACCCCTTACATAAGCCCTCAATAATGGCACTTATGCGTGATTACATCAGATGAGCAAATTCACGATAAACCCTAATTTTTTTTCCTTTGTTTCAAACTCATCCATACCCTTAAACAAAGGAAAAGAAAATTTAAACAAGGATAAAATTAAACCACAACATATGCATGTGCTTTATTTACTCGCAGGTTTTTTGTTTCAAGCTGAATAAACCTATCTGTGCCAGTACAATCACATGACTGCAGTTTTGGGGGGTGCTCATCAATAATTATTGTTTGTTGTTTTTGTGGGGGTAAAAAAAGTGGTGGTCCACAGAAAAAGGTTCTCAGGTTACTGTTGCCAAGAACCAGTGATAAACTCAACTTAATGACCGTATTTACCTGCGGATAGGCCGCACTTTTTCCGGAAAACATGGGACCGAAATTAGGGTTGCGGCCTTTACGTGGGTACAAGCGTTTAAAGACACCTCATTTTTGTGTCAAGCTGAATAAACCTATCTGTGCCAGTACAATCACATGACTGCAGTTTTGGGGGGTGCTCATCAATAATTATTGTTTGTTGTTTTTGTGGGAGTAAAAAAAGTGGTGGTCCACAGAAAAAGGTTCTCAGGTTACTGTTGCCAAGAACCAGTGATAAACTCAACTTAATGACCGTATTTACCTGTGGATAGGCCGCACTTTTTTCCGGAAAACATGGGACCAAAATTAGGGTTGCGGCCTTTACGCGGGTACAAGCGTTTTGACACCTCATTAATATGCAAGAGATCTCACAGTTGTACACTAAATTGGCGTTTTAATGTTTGCTTTCAATTGTTACTAACTTACAACACATACAACTAAACACTAAGTCCATATCTTCGAAGAATCTTGATTTTGTCTTTAAGTATTCTGTACATAAAATGTTAGTGAAAAGGCGTTTCAGTTTATAGTTTGAATATTTTCACGTTCATGTAGAAATTATTGTCAAAAATGAATTTGTTGTTGATTTCAAACTTCGGTTTATTTATCCCGGTACTCGACCTCACTATTTTTTTTTTCCCATGAAAACCATTGAAAGTTTGGGGTGCGGCCCATACGCGGGTGCGGCCTATCCGCGGGTAAACACGGTATGTATTATATTTGCACCTGTATTTTTTGTAGAATCCGGAGGTGAGTGCTAGCATAGCTGTTTGTCCAACCAACTGTACCCTCCTTTCTGTTCTATTCGTAGTATTTTTCAATGATGTTACTTTGTTTTGATCAGGTTTGGCCCCACCTGAAGTGCTACTGAAGAACTACAGAAGGCAAGCACGTGAATTTGCCAACATGGGAGATGAGAGAGCTGTGTATGATCGCATGCGTTGTGTGGCCTTAACTAGAATTATTTATGGAGACAATCACTGGAAGCTGGCAAAAGCTTATTCCAAGTTGTCACAGGCATATCTTGAAATAAGAGGTAGGTATATTTAGTACAATACATATGTAAGTAGTTTGTAATTAAACTTCAGTATTCCCGATAACTTGAACCATCTAGGGGAATGGAAAAAGTTCGAGTTATTTGGAGTTTGAAGCAAATAACCGGAAATAACTTGGAAATAAGCAAATGGATGGAGAGGGAATGCAAATATAATTCTGTTATATTATATTAAGAATTATTTGTTTCTAATTATTTGAGTTGAGTGCTTGTAAACTAGCTGGATATTAGGGCAAAGTGCACTTTTTACCAGAAAAATTCTTTTGACCTTTGACCTTTAAATTTGCAAAATTTGCACTAGAAGCAGATGAGACCACCTGTCAAAAGGTGGATCATGGGAGGCCAATTCTAAAGAAAATGTTTAAACTACCACCCTGAAGCTGATTTTAGTTGTTTAGGTTCCAGCATTATTTTCAAGGATGAAGCTCATGTCAAGAGGTGGTTGTGTGTATGTAGTGGACACACATGAAAGTTTGTCAATAATCCTTGATATTTATAGAGTCAAATGTCCTTAGTACAGACACTAAAGAGACACATCCAAGTGTCCATTTTGCAGATCAGAGGTGTCAATTTGTTCTAGGAACAACTGTGATTCTCATTTTTGGAAGCAGAATAACTGCCCTTAATTAAGGGGTGTCTGGATTATGCAGGAATCTGTAGCAGGAGTTCTTCATAAAAGTACTTATTCAAGACTCAGCTTATCACAATTTTGGCTCTTGTTTTTTTTTCATAGGATTGGCCCAACAAGCCCTGTTGCATGCTGGAAATGCACGTGATGTGTTACTAGCAGCAGATGCAGCTAAGCAACAAGGCAGACAAGTTTACGAGAGATCAGATGTTTTACCTGTCATGGAGTTAATATACCTCACAATGGGACAGGCTCAGTTTGCCTTGAAGAAGTAAGTTGTGAAAACCCTCTGATATTTAACTCCAGACCTGAACAATAAACCATGGAGTTCAGGCCACCCAAACTCACATGACAAGGAAGTGTGATGTGTAGTGATATGAAAAATTCTTCCTTGTGGGGAAGATTTGCTCAGAGGTACATATTTTAGTTACTCATACTGGATTGGTGAGGTTGCATTAGGGTCAAGGTTTTATAGAGGTTGAAGGACTTAAGCTGTTGAGAAACATTTGAATCCCTCTTCCAAAACACTGCTGCCACCACCATGCACCACCACTGTTGCTGCTGTGATGTACCACTGCATTCAGGTGTCTCTCAGAGAACTTCCCGGAAAGGTCCAGTGGTAGGTAGTCTCCCTCGCAGCCGTTTTTAGTATGTTTTTAGGAGCGTTGCGTGACGATACTAAAAACGGCTGCGAGGGAGACTAAGTGGTAGGCAACTGAATTATCAATATCGTGGAATCCAGAAATGTTTTCGCAAGTAAAATTGACTTGGTTACATGCACTGCAGTAGGACGTTTGATTACCATCTGTTTCAATAAGCATGCAACACTGAAATAGATACTGTTGCTTCATACAAAACCAAAGGTTTTTGGTATAGGCTTTTTATCTGAAACAGTTCCCAAAACAATTTTTGTTCAAACTAAAGATGTTAAAAACGTTGGTAGAAGCAATGTAATTTCCTTTTGTTTTATATAGCACTCAGAAGGCAGAGCACACCTTAAAAAAAGCAGAAGTAGTATCAAGAGAAAGAGAAGAACTTGGATTTGAATACCGTGATCCGCAGAGGAGACTCCAAATACTTATGTCACTTGGGCGGGTCAGTCTGAAGGCTCACAAGACGGGATATGCTTTGGAGTCTTTTGAAAAGGTACAGTATCGTATGATTGTTATCTGACCGTGTACTCTAGATTTTGTAAGATCTGTTTTTTACAACTTTACCCTTCTTTACTATGATCCGCATCAAGCACTTCCCAAGGGAAAAAATCCCGGAAATTCCCGTCGTCAAAATTGACTCCAGTATTGATTGCGAGACAGAAAAACGCCCTATAAACGAAGAATATCGATGCAAATCAAGTCGATAAGTTAACACATAATTTGACTTATAACAAGATTGCAAAAAATACCTAATCCATTGCTCTGGCATAGAAGAGCAAACTAATTATGTCATCGCGCGTGAATAATTTCACGCACGAGGGAGGAGACACACGGAGGCAACTGAGACAAAAACTCATATTACTGTAATTTTAAAGTCGAAAACTTCGATCTCACACCACGGACCAATTTCTTAAACCGTGAGGAAAAATGTACGCCATTACAGCCAGAACTTACACATTCGTGAGAAATTTATAAAGTAAATAAACTAGACTAGAACCAACTCGAGAAAAGAAAAGTCCTTTGAGTGATAGTACTTCCCTCCCACGGAAATCTTTGGAACTTCTTCGGAATTGATCGGAATACTTTTCAGGATGAAAAAACTGATGCCTCAAAATGTTGGCAGGTTTTTTTTTTCCTGAGAAATTCCAAATAATCATGGGTCCTTTGTTATTATCTTCATCATCATCATTATTATTTCCGATTGGTTTTTCCAACTTTGTGTTTATTTCTTAAGGCACTCGAAATTGCCCGGACACAGTACGGTGAAGGTTATCATAATCAGTATCAGTATCGTCATCACCTTCACTGTCGTCGTCGTCCTCCTCCTCCTCCTCGTCATGATCATCATTATCGTCACTATCATCATCATTATAATTACTGATTGGTTTTGCCAACTTTTTGTTTATTTCTTAAGGCACTAGACGTTGCCCAGACACAGTACGGTGAAGGCAGTAAAGAGCTTATTCCCATTTACCAGTGTTTAGCCCGAGCAGAAAGTAGCCATGGTGATTCATCCAGCCATGAAAGGGCCACAAAACATCTGTTAAAAGCTCATGATATATGTATATCAAGGTAGTGGCTTTCAAATCGTATGCACGTTGTTGTGAAAATTCCATTATCCCGCGACTTTGTGATTTGCCGTGCAATTCTGTTTTTTTATTTCACTGTTTAAGTTTGCTTTAGTACAAATGGGCAGTTTTTTCTCTTAAATTAATAAGAGTTACCTCTGTAATTATACAAAGACAGTTTTATGTGCGACTGGCTCTATTGAACAGACAAAAAAGAGAGTTACCTATTGCAAGCAAAGAAGAGAGAGGTCTACCTTTATTTGTTACTTACTTTTACTAGCACCAGGAGCCTATGATAGCCTCCTGCTAGAACTTTATTTCGCGAAAATGTAGTCCTATACAATTGGCAAAATTCTTTAGACTTAAGTTTCGCGATTTTAGCAAGAAATCGTGTTGAAAGGAAGAAAAAAAATTTTAAAAAAATTTGCTGAAGTCGTCAGAATGAGGACACAGCTCTTTTCACTATAGGCCATGCCACAGCTTTGATTTCAGCATTTTCGATTGTGATAAAACACCAGCTTATGAATGTAAGTTTGTTAGAGTGGATCGCCAGAAACTTTTTCCCAACAATTCAGCGCTCAGGAGAAAATTGTAGGTTTTCCACATATAATCATGATTCCCGGCATGTAACCCCTCTGAATAGCTAGCATTTTCCGTTTACATGTTTCCAGTTCCACTTCACTCCTCCATTCGGTAACATGGCTGTCAACCCTCCACGTCTTCAAATGTTCAGAATTGATTCGGAAGGAATGATAGACGACGTGATAACGCACGGCACATGACGTCATTTGTGCAAAAAAAAAAAAAAAGACATTGACTCCGATGGTCGCGAATTTGCGATGACACAAAGCGCGCGAAAAAAAAATGTCGTTGGCATTGTAACATTTGACCTGGTTGGTTAACTACCTACCAATCACATAATTGCTAATATTACAATGGCATACCGGAGTTTATGAGGAAATGTCGATGTTAACAGTAAATTAGCTCAAACAATACAAAATATTTGAAATTTTCTTGTCGGAAAGTGAGTCAAGAAATGGCGATTATCCAGGAGATTTCAGACTCTAATCTGGAGACCGGAAGATAATCTGGAGTCTCCCGGACTACCCCGTAGAGTTGGAAGCACTGCGGTAATCCTGTCACCACGGAGTTGGATTATGGTTACGTACAATGGCAAACGTTACTGTTTTGTTTACATTTTTATCCTATTTCTTGGTAGGTTTGGAGAGGATTCATTAGAAGTTGCAGATTCATCGTTTGTTTTGGCCTCCAGTTATTTGAGCAGCGATGATGATGATAGTGAAAAAGCGAAAAAATACCTGGAGGATGCCATCAGCTTGTATATGAAGTACAAAGGTCCCTATGACAACTCCACCATAAAGGCCCAGGTTAGTTTACAAGTCCTTGTTTATTTTTCTGTTGGGACGAAAATTCTTGCAGTACTCTTTTTAAAAAGCGTTCTATTTAGCCTACGTCGAAGGCGTTTAAAAGGTGAAGGAAGATTTCGGGTGCGCGAGGATGGGGAAAAAAGGAACGCCTGCAGTGACTACCCTGTAGAGGTGGCAGCACTGTAGAGTTAGCAGCACTCAGTTTCTCCAAACCGCCCCCTAATTGATATGCAAAGCCGATAAGACGATACTCTCGTGCGCCCGCGAGAATTCCCTCCTCGCCTTTCCCTTATAGCGCCTGCCACGCGCGCTAGCTTGGATGTGATAGGTTCGCATGAGTACTGTTGTTGTTAATTGTTTAATTACGCAAAAGCAAAATTCCAGCCAACGGCAGTTACGCGCAAAACTATTACTCGATAACGTACAATTTTTCAGATTTTTGTTTTTGCAATTTTCACAAACGTCGCGATTTTATAGCCTATTGGTTATTTACAACCGTTACCTTGATTCCTCTGTGTAGTTAGATGCGATGCTTAGCGAGTCAGTCTCTGTAAAGTAGTGGCACAGGTTACAGAAGCCTGCGTAGCATAGCGGTTTTGGTAGGGCACGCGAACAATTTAAGGCAGGCGAGGGCAGTGAAACCGTGAGGAGATTGGGCTAGGAGCAACTAAGACTATAGAGAAAGTTATAACACTAAAACCACTGTTACAAAACTGTAGGATGAACTGAGCCGTGTGCTGATTCGTGACGGTAGCCTTGAGGATGCCGTATCACTGCAGAAGTCAGTAGCAGAAGCAAAAGTTGTGGTGTATGGAGATCCAAGCGAAGAGGCAGCTGCTTCTTATCAGATGCTAGGAAGTATTCGACTCAAACAGGGACGCACAGAACAGGCCTTAAAATGGCTCACAAAGGTAGTCTTCTAAACCGATAAAAAAGTCACTGAGTTTTTTCAGGCTTTCTATTCGCAACCGTAAAAGTTTCGTCTATAACTGCGATGATTTTCTTTCATTTAATTCTTCACCCCGCGGTTCCTGTATATGATTTTTCATAAATTCTTTATTCTTCATCGTTCGACCTTCTCCCAGTTAGCTTTTTAGTTCAGTTGGTTCGAGCGCTGCACCGGCATCACAGAGGTCAAGGGTTCGAATACCGGCATGCCTGAAATTCTTTCAGCCTTTCTTTTCTTAAATGCAGAAGTTGCGTCTATAACTTCGATTATCTTCTTTCATTTAATAACTCGCACTATTACTGTTAAGATAGAATGTGACAGTGAAAGGATTGACAGACTGTTTACAGTCCCCATTTTTCTTTAAGATCGTCGAGATCCAGCGCTTACTGTAACAGGCGGCCGTCCTGGTTTCATATCAACGTGTAACCCGGGGAAGAGTGTCAAATTTACTTAGGGGGCTGGGCACTAACTTGTTCGCCCTCTCGGTACATTTGAAACCACGATGGTCGCCTGATCAATGGTCCATCTTACGGCAAGGTAGTGTTACGGGAAGATAGGGGGCTGTGAACATTAAAAAAGGATTGACATTAGACCCTTTGTGGTACATAACCGCCATGCTGGAGAGCAAGAAAAGCACTGGAAAAAGGCAGACATCATACGTCATTCATGATTACATCATTTAAAGCGGTAATTGCCTTTGTTTATCTTTTCTTAGCGTTCTCTTTCTCTCCATCTCTACGGTTTTGTACCACGTGGACATCTTGCTGTAAAGGGCCTATTTTGGGTCAATTCTTTAAAAAAATCAGACCAGGGCAGGAAATACAATGAATTTAAGACGAATCATGACTAGCTCACTGCCTATGTTTGCTTTGAACATCTGATTGGTTTAGATTTTATGGCCCCAGTTCTGATTTTACGACCTCTGCGTAAAACCGGTCACTGCAACATTTTCTTGCTAGCAGAAATGGAGGCCTCTTTTAACGGGAGGGAGGTGTCTTTTCTCTAGCGAAGAGAGACCTCTGATAGCGGCAGGGAACCGTAATAGTATTGATTTAACTTGCAAAAGTGCATCTGAGTCATTAAATGATCTCTTCCCCAGGCTTATAAGATGTTAAGTGTGACGCTCGGAACAAGTCACAAAAAGCCTAAGCAGATTGCAGATGCAATCAGTCGTGTCAAGATGTAAGTTCACTTGTTAGTATAGGTAATAGCATGATTTGTAGTGATATTTGGGATAAATACCACGAGTGATATTTCGAAATTGTTATACGTAATTTCACGAGCCGTTAGGCGAGTGAAATTTGAGACAATTTTGAAATATCACGAGTGGTGTTTATGCCAAATATCACGTAGAAATCATGCTATTAGTTGTTTATACTACTACCCGCAAAAGGTTTGTAATTTTCACATGTAGGTATTTCAAATTAAGCTGAAATACCACTGCCCTAAGCCAATCAAATTGTAGAAATTTCTCATGTAGTGGTATAAAGTTTGTAATTTTGAAAATTACATATCAACGTTATTTGGACTCCTATTAACTTTGCTGAGTTGGGAGAGCGCGGCAGAGATGTCTATCCAAATCCCGCTGGACCAACAACAAGGGTCTTAATAAACGAGTAATCAATCAATCAATAAAGCTTTATTAACGGTATCACTTCATTAAAAATGCTCTTCCAGTGAGCCGTTTACATAACAAAATTTTCAGAGAAACTACGTTAATGCTAAAATATATCTATATATTAAGAAAATCTATCCTATAATTAATTACACAAAAATCAATCAACCTTAAAGGTACATTAAATAACTAAAATTAAATTCTATCTCAACTCCCTCAAGGCAATCCCTGGTTCAAGACAAAGATAGGGCAGACTTGAAAGAGTTGAGATCATGCTGGCAGTGTCTTAAGATCTTATCTCAGTTCAGATGATTACGTCATTAATCGGCGACATTAAGGTGTTGACCTTGTCTCCTTCATCTTTCCTGATCAGTTGGGAGGGGACGTAAAAGAACCCACTCTGCTGTACAAGAAGAGTAGGAGACGTAAACCCCGGTGGTGGGGTCTACCTTCCTATCTTAGGCAGGGGAGTGTTACGGGCCCGCAGTAATTGACGTCATGCGCTGCATTGGTGACCCTGCCAAAATTGGTGAACTTAAGTAAATAAAATTTACTTACTGTACGTCTCAAAACCACGATAACCGATAAACTACCGAACAAGGAGCAGATAAAAAGCTAGTCAAAAAAGATTAAAGATTCGCTCTCTTGAAGAGCTAGAACTCTAAACAACAACTCAAGTTTCTATACGATGAAACGATGGTCAATTTATTTATTTAGACGATAAAACTAGTGTTGTTGAATTGTTGTTTGATTTAACAATTGTTCTTTTTTTTTACTTTGAATAAGGTCACCTGATGCTCAAAGATTCTTAAGCTCTGAAGAAAAACTGAAAAAAAGACCGAGGTTTACTCAAGTGGTGGGAAGGTCCAAACCGCTGGGGTATTCCACAACCTCCGCGGGAGATTAGAAATACCCTTGGGATATCCCCAACGTAACCCACGTCAAGCATTAGTTAGACTGCAAAACAGTCCGTATTTTTGCGTATTCAAGTATGCGCGAGCAGTCATACAAAAGGTCTGGAACGAGGCTGAAAACAGAGAGCCAGACTGGGGAGAGATGTACCGACCAGCTTTCATTTACTTGTAAAATACTTGGAATTATATCATAATGACATACTCGGCAACTGAAATAGAGAACAATTTATATAATGTAAAATAGCAAAGACGTCCGTTCTCCTTAGAAATTGTAGAGGTGTAAATATAATTTTTTTGTGTTGGTTTGTTTTTATGGCGAAATTTATCTGTCATATCTAGTAAAGGAGATTCTTTTGGGATCGTTAAACAGTGGTCTCACAATAGTAGCGGTCCGGTTATTTAACCCGACGTTTCGATCGCTTATTTCTGGTCTTTGCCTGCGTGGCAGGCTTCTGGAAATTGGTAGGGAAGGGGAAGAATTAACTGGAAGATTGAAGACAATCAAAAACGTAGCCAAACGTAGCCTGTACCAGGCTCCAAGAAATTGGGGGAAGCGGATTGTGAAAAGTTACAGGAAAACCGACGGGGGGAGGGGGTGGCTGGGGACAGACTGAGTAGTGGAGCCTGTAAGCTCCTAATATGCCCTATGATTGGTCAGTTATGACAGTTAATTTCAACACTTGAGTCAATCATTTGGCTTCACTGGCGTAGAGTCTAACAAACGTGTCCAGCATTTGAAACCCTCCTATACCTCACCTTTAAACATTTTGAAGTTTGATATTTTGACACAAAAAAGATCTTTAAAAAGATGCGTACAAGTTTTTCTCTTCCCTATTCCCATCGTATTTCACTGCGTACTCGCTGTTTTCATTTTCTGTACTGACCGAGAGCCTGGCACAGGCTATAGGAAACGGAGAAACGTGAATTTATAGCCTGATTGTAACCTATGAAATTCTTATACCACATAACTAGAGCTGATCAGATTTGGTGCAGCGCATGCGAGTATTTATGACCGTGAATGGAAAGTACATCAGAATAGTGAAGGCAAAATTCAAAAGAGACATCTTTCGCCTCTGAGTAACCAAGCTGTTCCAGGCGTTCAGACAATCGGGACAGCGCAAAGAGAAGAGAGAAGGGAAAAGTAGCAAAGGGGTTAGGAGTAGAGGGCGAAAAAAGTTCTCTTTTTTTCCCTCTCCCTCTCTTCCATTTTTCTTTCTTTCTGCTCTCTACAGAGAGCAGAAGTCGTTATGTCACGTTGCCATGGTAGTAAAATCTCTGGATCTCAGCAACCGTCGTTCTGCAAATATGGCAGATAAACGAAAACAAATGGACATGTATGACTTTCCTGAGCATGATTGCACTCGGAACAAAACGTTAGCCCATACTTTTATTCCATCGTTAGACAATGCAAATGGCCGTCTCCGTCAAGAAAGATTGTTCAGATCCAGAAATTTTGCTACCACATCACACTTTCCTTCTTTGTTTGATGTTTCTCTCTACTATCTGAGCGCCTGGAAAAGCCGAGCAAACTTCAAAGTGCCTATTTATCCTGTTAACCAAAGTCTGAATCAGCCTCTGGTCGAACCATTTGAGAATAATTTGAACCAAAAACAGCTCTATCAATTATCTGTTCCAGCATACAATGAGAATCATTTTAAACCATTTATCCGAGTCCGCAAATTCAACGCCAAAAGAAATCTTTTGAATTTACAGTGTAAATAAAGTCATCGCAAAGATATCAATTTTAACCACAAGGAACTGAGAACATTTCCTTTCGCCTATTTTTAATTTAATTTCCCAATCTCCCTAAAGCATGTTATACTCATTGATACCCCAAAATTAATGATGTCGGATAATACAGCTGTGGTACTCTTCAATAAACTCTCGAGATAGCTTCTTTCAGAAAACATAGTCAAAGTTGTGATATACCGGAACAAGCAGAATACTATAGAAAATTAGTGAGCTAGAATATAATTCTTTTTCTGAAAAGGCATTCATAGTTTAATTTCCAATATGTCGGCTCCTTTGTTTAGGGATTTAAACCTGTTCAAAAAAGAACGAAAAAATGTTATTAATATAAAGTAAAATTTCTCGATGCAACTTCTTTATATTCTACTACCACACGAGTCAATCAAATAAAGGAATTCTATTACATAGCGTTCTTGTTTTATCCTAAGAGACCGTGTACATTTAAAAAACGATTTTTATCACTCCTCAGCAGAAATTTTCGATGTAGTCGAAATCTTCAGCAGAGCTATAATTTTGTGGACTTTGTGCCTAGAGTTGTTTTCATAATAGGCCCTTTGCAGAACTTGGTCACTTCCTTTGATAGCACTTATAGCAACGGCTCGCTGGATGGCAAACCATTCGTAGTTTGATCATTCTGTTAAGAATTAACCGAAATGATTGGACTAGAAGACGTTTGAATTAACTTCGTCACGCGTCCCTGCCCTACGGCAGGACGAACCCCGAAGAACGATGCGTGGGAGGCTACGCCCATGAACGCTTGGATGGCTTGCTATCCAGCGAGTCGTTTCTAAGTGGTATCCAAGCACGTGACCAAGATTTGTAAAAGGGCAAAGGGGCTGATTCAACAGGCTATTTGCTCGATAACGTCATTTTACTATTACCACAACAGAATCCTTCAGGGCTTGGCTTTCTTGTGTAAATTAGGGCTTTTGCTATTTAAACCTCGCTGGGATCAAATATCAAAGCAAAAACGAAATGATTTCTGGTCTTAGTCAATAGTGGTAAAAAGAACTTATTATGCAAATAATGGCCTCAGTATAATAAACGTTCCGGCTTGCTATTATTATAAATAACTTACTTAGGCAAATGTGGCATTCGCTGCAGTCCTGGGACGGGTATTTCTGCTGCATTGTTTTTACCCAGTCATTTATTTCTTTCTTTGAAGTGTCTTCCATCTCGATCACTTCTATGGCGTTTAGAAAAAAATGGTTTTGGTGATGAATTTACAGTTGGCGATAGAATTTTTGAGACGCTTCTTTCAATGGGAGTACATTTGTGGTTGAATAAATTTACCATACCTAGCCTGCGAAAACAGCCGTTTCTCCTCGCTCTTTGCCGTTGTGGACGTTTCGCACGGACTAAGCGGCGAAGAGCGAGGAGAAACGGCAGTTTTCGCAGCCTATACGTATACCATACCCAGAAACAAAAAAGCAAAATAAGATCAAAAGATGGATAAAATTAAACCACAAAACATCGGCGGAATGAAATGAAGCCATCCGTATTTAATTGTTCCAGTAAGCAAGCGGAGTCTTATTAAAAGTGTCCAATTTACGGAAAATTTTCCAGGCCCTTCGGGTTTGACGCTTCAGAAGTTACTGGCATTGTCCTATTTTTTTCTATTTCCCACCAGGCAATTTGAGATGTATTGCAATACACTCCATAAGGAAAGATGGGGTTCAGGAGAGCCGTCGCTTGTTCCACTTTTATAAATTTTAAACTTGCTACGTGGAAAAAAAGATGTCACCACGCATTTTTCCTTTTGATTATAGGGGCACATAAGAGATAGCAGCATAAATTAAACAAGCCAGAGAGTGCTATTGTGGTTTACCTTTCCAAATATCAGAGCCACCATCATCACAATTCTCCGACCCTTCTCCTGATTCTGCAAAATATTGATCAAGAAAAAAAAAACGGGGAACATGTACAGGTTCTTATTTTGGGTTTCAGTTAAATTATGATAAACATTTTACCAAAAGTGCAACTTTGGGATTTCAAATTTAAGTATAACAAGAACACACTCTACCAATCTGTATATAAATTTGGTAAACAGTTTCGTTAAGAATCCAATTGTGAATACTGTATTTCAGTGGTGGATCCAAACCTTCAAATGAGGGGGGACCCTGTCAGCCAGACCCTTGAATAAGGAGTGGGGCGGTCTCAAAAAGATTTTCTCGGCCCTTCGGGGCCTTAGTTTGGTCTAAAAACAAGGGAGGAGGGGCCCGGCCCCCCGGGCCCCTCCCCTGGATCCGCCACTGATATTTAAGGCCCAAACCCAAGTTTATTTCTTTTTATGGTAATCAAAAATATCCTTCATAAAAATTAAGAACCTACTTAGCCTAAATTCTTAGTGAGTACCCAAAATAAAAGAACCTATTTTGCCAGACTAAGTCAAATTTTGTTTTGAAATGACTTCTCAAAATAAGTCAGCTCGTTAGGAGTAGTTTATTGATTTAATTTTTTTTATAAATTCCCAAATAAAATATTTCTAAACTGCTCGATTTTCTGGGCAGCTACAGTGTCAGTCAAATTGTTGGGACAAAAATAAAAATGAACTTTTCCCCAAAAGTAAATCTTGAGTTTTTCTTGTGCCCTAACGTTTAAAATAATGAAAATGATGGAAATTGGCGAATTGTTGGCCAATTCACTTTTGTTTCGATGAGCAAATTGGTCTTTCAGAAAGAGGGTAAACATACTTAACTTTATACGTTTGGAATGAATGTACGCGAAGTTTGAAATTAAGGTTTTAAATAATTCAAGATTAAATTTGGGCATTTAAAATGAAGTTCTCCCCCATAAAAAAAATGTTTAATATGAATATAGAAAAATGTTTTCCCGATTTCTTTTCTTAAAACGGCCAACAGTTGGTCAATAATTCACGATTTTTAGCAAAATGGTCACGTGGCTTATCACGTGACTTATTAACACAATGTTTATTCTTTAAAATGTTAATGACGGTGAGTTCTTTACGTGTGCCAAATTCTCATTCAGCGCCATCATCTTTGTCAAAGTTATAGCCAATAAATCATTTTCCACAAGTAAACGCCTTAGTCCCAGGCCTTAAACTACTTGAGGGTGCTCCTTTCTCACACTTCTTCTCATTTCACGTAGCAATTGTTAAAATAGTTTAATCGATACCGCCATAAGGTGCTTCTGTTCAAAATACATTTAGTTACAGGCCGTTAAACACATTAATGACAAATTTCCCTTCCACTTCATATCTGGAAGTTAAGATATTTCTATCCCTTTTAAATATAAGGAAGCCTGTGAAAGGTAATAGGGAGCATCCCCTGTCCCCCGGAAATGGTTAAAACTTTTAGTCATTGACCTACAAACAAAGCATTTTTAAACCTCTGCTCCGACCCTTTTTTCGATAGTTTTACATACGTACCTTTGATGCAAAGTTTGAACGGTCTAGGTGCTTTGTTGCCCCACATTTTAATCTTTTTTACCTTTTCATCATGAAGACCTTTGCAACCTGAAAATGAAAAAGGGATAAAAATCTTGCACATTTAACCTGTCGTCTGCGCCGATCCCCATACCGGTAAGCTCCGAAAAAGGCAGCGGAACTCAGTTTTAGGTCCCTTCTATTTTGTACTAGCTACCACAGATTATTAAACAAAGCCACCTTAGGCTACAAAAAGATAATACATTTATAACAATCTGATTTTAATTAACGCGAGTGAGTGCTAGATTTCAGTTTCTTGGTGATGCGGACGGGTGCAATCACCAAATAACATGATACAAAAGACTAAAAAACATTGAACAATTGCAATACCCGCACCGTACCACAGTACAACGCAAAAGTGGTCTCCGCAAAACCAAGGTAAAGGCTATAAAGGCGCACATAAGCCAAAGACCCAAACGATCAGAGCTTATACCAGTTTCTTTAGCATGAAGCATGCCAGGAGTATTGCTACTCCCCAATGGACGGGATGCTAGTCCATCGCAGGGTTATCCCCCAGCAGTATGTCGCCGGTGCCCATTTATACAAATGAGTGAAGAGAGACAAAGTGAGGTAAAGTTCCTTGTCTAACGAAACAACGCGATGGGCGAGGCTTCAGCCCCGGATCTCCAGGAGTTCGAGGTGTTAACAATAAACCGCTCGGCCATACACGCCTCCACACTCCGCAACTCTAAGAAACACCCTAAAAGATCACGTCGGCTTGAATAAGAAGTTTATTTCTTAGCCTAGCTACTATAAATGGCTTGCAAAGTGTGATTAAAATTACAGCTAAAATATTTGTAAACACAAGATACAAAGTAAACAATAAAAAGTTAGCATAAACAGTCAACATTGTGTGGACTTTACATGACAACGTCACGCCGATTTAAGTGTGTACCCCAAATTTTGCCTACCTTCTTTGAATTTAGAGGAAGCCATTTGCGATAACAGCAAGAGCAAACTGAGGAATGTTATTGCCTTCATGGTGATCGACTCTACCGAGGAAAAATTGAATTCTGTTTAAATTCATGTTAGTTTTTTCTTTCACCCCGTGTAAGGGAATCCAGAATTCGGATTCAGGAAAACTTTGCTAGTGGTGAATCCAGAATCCTCGACATTTGAATCCGGAATACACCTCAAAGTCTCTCATGGTAATCTACTCAGGAAAGGCAAAAAATGAATCGGGGGCACCCGACGAGAATATAGTTCAAAACCACTTAAACATAGCATTGTTAAACGTATTTTAGTATATTTAAACGGTAGATATAGGCATATTTTTATGCCCTAAAAATATTTCATCTGTTCGGATTTCCTAGTTGAAAGTCTAGTGATCCGAAATTTATAGGGATCAATACTTACCTTTTCGAAAATTTCAGCCAGAAAAGAGGCTCCCGAAAATTCTAGATGACCTTTTTAGGGTAAAAATCCGTTAAAAATGGGCAATGATACAATTTTTTAGATGTTCGAAAATCCTAGGAGAAGCAGGCAGGCAAGAAATTTTACAACAAATGTTCCGAAAATTCTAGATCTTAAATCGTCTTCCGAACAGATATTTTCCGAAAATTGACGTTGGGTGCCCCTGATGGATTCGACTTAAAGTTATTTATTGCTCTTTACTTGTACCTTAGGGCCAGTGTACTTCCTCCCTCGGGTAGTGCGCATGCTTTTATTGGCAAAGTACTTAATTTTAAGAAAAGTAGGAGTGAAGAAAGCTACATTGAAAGAGCATGTTTCCCATTCAGAGCATTGCGCCTTGTCACGACCTCTCCGCACGACGATTTTCTCATAATTCTGAAAAAATATCCTCTAGCACATATGGTAAAGATTAAATTAAAGTATAGAACATAGCTAAATCTAGCAACATGGTTGCAGATACTCAGAAAATTTTGTGACCGTAAAATTACTTTTTTATTCATGAGAAATCAAGTGCCGTAATTAAGTGATCCAAGTACACTTCCTGCTTTTTTTTCTCTGCGTTGATCTTCTTGTGAAAGAAACTATTGTAAAGGATTTATTTCAAAAAAGATCGTGTTGAAAATCTATAAATACACAGTGTAAATATGTTATTAACTAAACCGACGTTTAAAATGATTCCTCTCTCTAAACTGCAAAACTAGCTTATAAAACGAAAACGCGATAAATCAATTTAGTATACATATTTCCCCTTCCGTCTTCACGATTCATGTTTTTATTTCACCCATTTTGAAATCACTGGTGATCCTTGCAATCTGATTGGCTCTCAGTAGTGTAATTTATTCGCGAATCACACAATATTTTTTGCTCTAAATCACATCTCTTTTAACCATGCGTATGAAACCAAAGTTCAGTTACCATTATATACCACACTTCTTTGTCAGCTGAACTCTATGATGATATTCAAAGTCCAATTAAAGGACAACTCAAAGTACTTCCTAGTAATGATGTCAAGACGCTAATTTATTTTGTTACAAAGTTCTTCTCCACTTTGCGATCCCAAACTTTTTTAATTGCAAAGAATCTTCAAGTAATTCAGTAGTTATTGGTATATACTAACGGGCATATACGGCCCAGGCGGAAAAAGACGGTTAGAGAGCATAAAGCAAACAGTTGAAAACAGCGAAACTAGTTAGGACAACTTTAATATCGGCAGTATTTTAAAACATTACGTTACTGCATCAACTTCACAATAAAAAGATAAAGAAAATCCTGTGGAACTGAATAAGTAAACTTACTACGTCTTGTCTCTTTTTGGGCGGGGGACAATTTCTTTAAAAACAGTAGCGATTCTGAGAAAGAGGAAACTACACCGCTTGCAAGGGCATAATTTAAGCCAAAGTGATAAATCTCACAATTTTGCTGCTTTAAACTTTTTAGTCTCTCCAAACCAGCATCAAAAGGATTTGGCCAAATCAGGTTGAGAGTAAATAGGAGTTATCAGTGAAAGAGTTAGGGTCCATTTTTGATGAACGGGAAGCCACAAAAGTTGTCCGTATGGTCTCACATCAGTAGTGAGCCGCACCAGTATATCGTGTTAACAGTTGAAGTTTTAAACACTCAGTCTAATGAATTTTAAGGAAAAAAAATACTAGAATTTTTTGCTGGAATGACTCAGTGTATACGTATGCCATTTCAATTGGCTAATATTTAGCTTATTATAATAGTTCTAGAACATGAAATGAGAGAATTATTTTTCATTTGTTTGAGCTTTTCCAACGCTTTTTTCCTTTTTCTCCCGCGGTTGCCCTTGAGACGACTCTGCCGACAAAGTCCCGAAGTTTCGAACTTTCAAAGTAAAGGCAACTTAAAACTTATCAGTAAGGCATTTGACTGTCTTTGTGTGTGTGGTTTTTTTTACAATCAGAATCATTTCATTGAAATTCTTCTAAAACTCACAGGAGTGTTTTTTTCACCCATGAGATCTCCAACTTGGCTAATTCGGGAGGGGGATTTTGAGTACGTAACAATTTATGTACTATAGGAATTAAGAAGGAACATTGATTTAGTTCCTAACGCAAATAGCAGAAATACTTACATACGACCGCTAGATGTTGGCCCTAAACAACTTCAGTTTTGTCGGTTTAACGTATAAACACTAACCCGGATATGAGACGAGCGGAACTAATTAGATAAACCGAGACCACACGATATATGATGTGCATGCACAATTAATGCAACATGTTTAACGTAAGCTTTCCTGTCGTTATGTCTACCACATTTTAACTGTTAAGCCCCATAATTAGCCCATTCAAGTCCAGTTCAAGATATTGGCCTTAGCCTGTTGTTAATTTAGTTTCAACTTGTTGAAGCTTATAGCAGCGTTATAGAAAAAACCGCCTCAAAACGTATCAATACACTGTTAAAATGTTGGTTACTGAGTTTTCTGAAAACTTATAAAACGCAAAAGTTTATTTCATAACTTGGGATTTACTGTACGAAACTAGTTTTGAAAAAACGGATTTTCGATTTGATTGGCTTTAACGTTTAAAAACTACCTCATTTTTTTCATACATTGTATCCTTTATTTACAGTGCTAGATTTCAGTTTTAATTCAAATGTGCCTGTTTCCTCAGTTGCTCATGTCTCCTGTTATCAGATAGCTCCGAGGTCCGAAATCAGAAAGAACTTAATTCTCACGGTAAAAAAATTCACTAATTGGGTACACAATTGCGCTTTTAGTGAATTTTAGCATTACGCAGCTAGATGACTGGGAGTTCATTGGGCTGTCATATTTAACAATCACTGTAGGTGGTAATGTAATTAATGGGTCAAACGAAAACGCAACGTGTCACGAGCTAACAATATTCGCGTTAACAATGCAACTTTTTTCCCTTTGTGCTTTATTCTACTTTGATGCACTCAAAATTATTGGAACAGGGATTTAGTAGTTACAATACCGTAAGTTGAGTTCAAGCTTTGCTCAAGTTCGCCATTTGCATAATGTCTTATCAGTAACTACTGTGATTTAATAGAAAAAGAATTTGTCTCCCAGGAAATATCAACCTACACAATAGCAAAAATCTCTTTAAAATCCTCATTGTGGAACAGTACAAGACAAATGACTACATGTTAAAAAAAAAACATTAGCTCACTGGTTAATTATCATTCACTCATTCATAAACTCATTCACCTTGATGCACAATCATTGCCCTGAAACTCATCAAATGTAAATTTAGGGCCTATGGTTTATTTGGGTACAGTAGGATGCACAGGCTCTCATAAAATTCTAGGAATATACAAGAGCACATGTAACATGTGTCTTCACATGGGTGGCAATTTCCAAGGATGCTCACACGCAGTGAACTGCCACTTTAAAGCCCCCCCCCTCCCCCCACTTATATGCCCCCCCCAAGTTATGGGTCCATCTACCTGTAAACAAACAAACAGGGGCACCAAACGACGGTCTCCTCCAAAATACATTGAAAACACTTTTTAGGCTATTCAGCTAGAGTACTTTATGCATTCTAATAAGCAGTGCTACAAAATTTTTATCTCTTCAGTCATCCTAGGGGACCTAAGTCTTTGCGAAATTACGAGGGCTTCAGTATTATTTTTCCAAAAATGTTAGGTGCAATTTAACGTTTTACGAAAAAGGTTTCTTTTTGCTAAGAAAAACAGTGTAACCAGGGTAGTAATAAAAAATGAAACTTCAGAAAATCGTAGGGAATTTATTAGATAAGCTTTGAAAATTGTACATTTAACGTTTTACGAAAAAGGTTTCTTTTTGCTAAGAAAAACAGTGTAACCAGGGTAGTAATAAAAAATGAAACTTCAGAAAATTGTAGGGAATTTATTAGATAAGCTTTGAAAATTGTACATGAATGGAACGTTCATCTGGAAGTTTACTAGCCGTCCTCAAGCAAAAGAAAATTCCGGGCAATATTTGCTTCTCCGAACAGATATTTCACAGAAAACAGTCGTTGGATGCCCCTGAACAAACAAACAAACAAAAAAATACATCTGACTATCAGCCTCCTCCAAATGAATTGAAATGAATTCAATTCACTATGAAGTTTTGAAGCTTAATTAACAACCAGTAAATGCAAACAGTATTTTGATCAGCACTAATAATAGCTTGTTTTGAAGTCCTTCATCTTTTCTGTTTAATTAAAAGCCCCTCAGATATGAGCCCCTCTATTTATCAGCACTCTTAGAACCACTTAAGAAGATGTGTCAGCCCAGGCCAGGGCTTACAAGCGAAAGTTTAGAGTATTTCATTTGCTCTACTGTCCCTGAGGAAAAACAGGGATTACTCGTGGTCTGGTTGTATTGACACATATATTATTGTTCTCCTTTTATTTACTACTCTTCAATAATTCATAACAAAAATGCAAAGGAAATTGATGTTAAATGAGTGTCTCTTTATGAGTGGTTCTTTTTCTCAGATTCTCTATTTTTTTTCAGGAAAGATTATAAATGGTACAAAAAGGAAGTAATAAAAAATTAATAGATCCACAACAGACCATTTTCAAGCCATTCAATAAACTTGCAGTTCATGTTGTTCTATCAAGTTTTAAATTTGAGGCTCACTCCTGCTCATTTTTTAATGTTGAAGGAGTTAGTGAAAGAAAAGACTGAAAAGGACATTTCATAAAATATTTCCATACAATGTACCTTCTCATCAATAAATTAGCATATTGGGGTTATGAAATCAAAATAAAGGAAATATAAGGTTCTCCAGTCACGTTAAAAATAAACAAATATAGCAAGGAATAAATGTCATTATTGTCTCTTCCAAATTAAGTCTGTTGTTGATAGGCTTTCCATTTGTTTGCTGCAAAGAAACAATTTCCCTGAGATTAGGATTCATTTCATTTGTTCTTTGATAAAGTCTTTAGCACTGTTAGCTCCTCTTGCTCCCAGATCCCACATAGCCTGTGGTACTTGATCCAGTTCACTGAATGCCTTCTGTACTCCACTGTTCCAAGAATGTCTTAGTTTTGTTTGAGTAGGCATCTGAAATTCAAAAAGCACACATTTTGAAACCAGTCGATAAATGATTTCTACGTACATTCCTATACCTGCCAACTTTTTTACAGTCAAATGCATGAGATTTTTGCCCTGTCATGGCCGTGATTTTTGAAAATGCCCCAGCAACTTCCAAGGATTTCCAACAATTTTCCAAAAACTTCTGAAAGTTGCCGAACACGTCCGAAGATGTTCTGACGACCGTTGAACACTTCTGAAGCCTATTTAACAACTTCTTAAGCATGTTTTGATTGTGTTAGGACACAAATTCATCATTCAATGCCTTTTAGGAATACTTTCGTGGAAATTTTGAATTTTTGCTGATAATTATGTGTTAAAGAACAATTTGTCCAGATTTGTGAGTCAGGTGTGAAAAATTGCCCTTCATGCATGAGATTGATATCTTTCAAAGGATGGTGATTTATCCAGTAGATAGTGCTATCTAGCGTTTGAACAACCAGGGCCTGGTATATTGTCCTGTAAAAATTCTGCCCTGACTTTCATGTAAACACCAAATCCCAGGAGGGAGATTGAAGGGAGAAAACAGTTGTGATTATAAAAAAAACAAAAATTCTAGACTATGTCTTTTAGTTATTATCCCTTCCGATCATTCTATTTCTAAAACATAAGGGCATTTTACTATCACTAAAATATTATGCAAATCTATGTAAGGTGAGTCATGAGTTTAGTCACCTGTAGTAGTGTTTACTATTGGGCGATTCCAGAAAATATCCATACCATACCACGGACGGCTTTTAGGATTTCCGAAGGGGAGGGGGGGTTCACGATTATGGAATTCTGAGGGCATGGGGGGTATTTACGATTGGAAATCCGGAGGCATGGGGGAATTCCACAGGTGGGATTTCTGGAGTAGAAAGTGTAGAGTGAGTTCCTTGAAAATGCTATTGTTGTGGACTTTTGTAGTTCGTAAATAAACCACAAACGTATGACAGCGGAAGCAGAAGACAAGCATCGATAGATCAGACCCGTGTTTACGCTCATAACTTATAGAAGTGAACAGTAAAACGTGGGTTTCACATTAACCTTGATGAATTTCTTGTCACATGAGAAAAAAACTGAATATATATCTTACTGCTTGCAAGTTTCTTGTTACTCCCGTCCGATGAACAGTAAAAAAACTCGCACCAGTCCCTGGCTTCGAAGGAACGCCTGTCAGATTAGAACACTTTTCGTGCACACTACATGACGTATAAAAGGACGCAACACGACTCGACGGTATATTTGACCGCCGAAAGATCTTGACAGTCTGAATTTGAGCTATTTTGCTTTGTAAACGTCAAAACAGCACAAGAAAACAAAGAGGAGTAAAATTGCCGTTAGTGGTGTTTATTTTTATAGCCAAATTCGGACCTAAAAAGGAGTTTGCACAGCCTGGCTACTAGCGGTAGGTTAGAGTAAAGCTTGTCGCCTGGCGCCGCTAGATCACAGCCTTGAGGAGGCATAAATTCATGTACGTTTGTTCATATAGGCGTTGCTAAGTCGAAAATGTACTTCCAAAAAAACGGAAATTCTGAAGGGGACGGGGGGTTCACGATTATGGAAATCTGAGGGCATGGGGGGGTAACACATTTTGGAATTTCCGAAGGCAAGGGGGGGATAAAACATGGAAGCCGTCCGTGGTTGGGTATGGATATTTTCTGGAATCGCCCATTATGAGTTTTACACCACAGTTCTAGAAATGCCAGTTTGTTTCCTCAGAGTGAACCTTCTCACTCAAATTCACTACTAAGTCAAGTGAGTCAAGTGACATACTGCATGAAATGGACCCATTTGATGCACATTCAATAAACGTTGGGAATTCAAATTTCCCATTTTTCTACTGACATGATCCGTGTGGACCTATGGAGCCAGTTTACTGTATTTAAGCTCTAAGGCCCGGTTCAGACGCTGAACTTTACCTGAGCCGAACCTAATTCGAATTAAGGCCGACCCAGATTATTAAGACTGGCTGAATTTATTCAGACGCAAATCTTAATTGCAGCTGAACTAAGTTCAAAAGGGCAAAAAAAATCAGTTCGGTCAAACTGCTTACAAAATACGCTGTAATAATTTTTGCATTAGGTTCGGTACGTGAAAAGTTCGGCGTCTGAATCAGAGCCGTTCCAAAGTCGCTCCAAAGGCGAAATTCCCGGGCTAGGTGAAAAGAACGGCTGAGCCGTTCCAAATTGAAACAGGCGTTCCTAACTGATTCAGACGCCGAACTTTTCATGTACTCAATGTACTAGGTTCGGCTCGTGAAAAGTTCGGTGTCTGAACGAGGCCTAAGCTTCTTACTTACCTCTGGCAAAGAAAAAGGAATATTTTCGCGAGTTTTACTGTCCAACACGGATAATTGCTTGATGGTGTTTTCTTGTGAACTCAAGACTTCTGATAAGCCATATAATGCAAAACCCCCGACGGTCAACTTGCCAGCAACTTTCACCAGCGATACCGCCATGTTGCTGAGTTGAGATTCAACATGAGAGGGGTGGGGATCTTGACAGCAGTAACATTTCAATAAAGTAGTTAACCCAGAAAGCCATCAAAACCTTCTGAATGAGAAAGCATAAACAACAATTTGATTTTGTTATTATCAGTTATAGCTTATGCGGGTTTTTAAAATTCCTGCGAGAAAAACGTATATACTTTGTAGCCTGTAGCATAACCCTACCCCACAGAGATTAATTTTGCTTTTCCGACTCTTAGCAACCAAGCCTTATCGTCTTCAACATGGCGGACGAAGCGAGAGGAAAGGAGTTTTATCGAACACTGAGCAAATTTTTATCAGATGAGGAGCTCAAAGAAGTGAAATCACTTCTTCGAAAGGTAAATTAATCAACATGTGTTGTGTTTATCGGCGCTTATGTCTCTCGACTTCATTTCACAGCCAAGGTTACATGTTTTTTATCCGTACATCCCCTCCCCCCCATCCCTAATTTATAAAATGACTTGAAATCCGAACCCTCAAGTTTTTGTTTCGCCATTCATTTTGAAAATCGAGATCCGAATGATAAATTTTGTGTGGGCATCTTTGACAATGGAATGCCCCTGAACTTACTTACATAGTCCACGTTACAACCAGTACAGCAGATTGGTCCATATGGTAGACGTGGTCAACCATAAAACTGCGCATGCCATTGGGTTTCCTCCAGAACTTCTAACATCTATTTAATATGTATCACAGAATGATGTGGAGGAGAAGTTGGATGTAAAATACAGAGACTGGATAAAAAAACAGGACTTTCGAACAAAGCCATGTGATGGTGATCAAGATGAAGAATCTCATTACAAGTTGAAAATCGCTGCATTTTTTGAGAAGTTAGTAGAGTTTGCTGAGCCAGTTATTTTGGATGAACACGGTGAGTTACCTGTTTTTCTCCATCTTTCCTGGACAATTTTTAAAGAAACTTTACTGGAAATGCACATTTAAAACTCAATGTCATTGAAAAATTACACAACAATATCCTCTGTATGAGCACATGAGCCACATGAGCCACAGGCATACATTTACAGGGCTCTTTTTTTTTTTTGGTGTCAGTGATGTTTTTACCAAATTTTGATGGCTTCTGTGATCTACTGAACAGACCCACGGCAACATGGAATCTATTTGTTTTATACAATGAACAGAAAGGAAAAAAAAGACAAACTTGCCTTGCACCACTTGACTGTTCAATGATTTGTGCCAGTTTAACCATTTCTCAAGTAATATAGGCTACTTTTCCTTTTTCTGCTACTTCTTTTCTTCTTTGTCTTACTTGTGCTCAGTTTCTCCGAAAAGTTTTTCAATGCCTGAGGGGGTGGGGGGGATTACTTGTCTTTAGGAATTTTTGGGTGGGGATATGCCACTGGGACCCGGGAACCCTTAGCCTATACCAGAGCTAGTTCAGTTGAAGCAACTCTATACTAGACTAAACTCCCCAAATCCCGCCCCCCCATCCAGGGTACGTCGAAACCTATGTCCAATTGTCTCGGACAGGTATGTGATGATATTGCATTATCCAATCAGATTTTAGTATTTACATGTGCGCGCTCGGGCTCGCTTTGTCACAGTTTACTGTCATGGCCACTTGTGAGTTCACTATGTTCTGATTAAACAAGTTGAAGTTTAAGAACGTGAGCCAATTCTTTATATGGTGTCAGAAGTAAACGGCCAGAACCGCGTTTGGTAAAGACAAGCAAGTTTTCATTGATAAATTCGCAGCTTAACACATTGAAGTCGTCGAAATCTAGTCAAATATGCCGAGTGATGGTGATGCCAATTCAGGCGCTACCGCGTCCGCTACCGCACCTTCTGCAAGTATTATGGCTTCTTCATTTATGTGCAATGTATCTTTACCGCCGAAACTGGAAATACACAGTGGAAAATTGTCGAAAGAGTGGAAGCAATGGCGACAAGTATGGGATGCTTACGAAGAGGTGACCGACCTTCGAAGTAAAACGAGCCGCCTTCGCGTTGCAACATTTATCACCTGCATTGGTAAAGAAGCCCTCGAAATCCATAATGGTCTACCTTTTAGAAGTGAAGAGGAGAAATCCGACATAACCAAGGTCCTGGAATTGTGGGAGATGCATTGCATTGGCAAAACCAATATAATTTACGAGCGATACAAATTCAATAACCGTTCTCAAGAACAAACAGAATCCATCGATACGTACGTGACCGCTTTGCGAGCTCTCGCCGAAACTTGCGAATTTGGAACCTTGAAAGACCACCTTATCCGCGACAGAATTGTGTGTGGAGTCCGAGAAAATGCTGTTAGGAGGAAATTACTGCAAGAATCTGGTCTTACTCTGTCAAAATGTGTGGATATCTGCCGAGCCGCGGAAGCTACGTCGGCACAGCTCAAAGAAATGGCACCAAGCCAACAATCGAGTGAGGTTGATTTGGTCGCGAAAGCAGAGCCTAAAAAACCAAATCAACGCAAGGAAAAGAAGAAATCTCCTAAAGATCAGCTCGTCGAGGAATGCAAGTTTTGTGGCCGTCAGCATGAGCGTAATAGAGCGAAATGTCCCGCGTATGGTCAAATTTGTTCTTCCTGCAGAAAACCTAATCACTTCGCTGTAAAATGTGGAAAGAAATCCAGCGATTTCAAGAAGTCTTCTCAGAAATCCAATCATAGAAAGGTCCATCAGCTTGCCGACAGCGATGACGCAAGTTACTCGTCTGAAGAAGAAATTTTGTCTGTGTCCTCTCAAAACGCTGTCAATACTGTGGAAATGTCGGAATTCAAGAGTAAAATATTTGCACACATCGAAATTGAAGATGTCTTAGTGAAGATGCAAGTCGATTCAGGAGCCTCGTGCAATGTGTTACCTCGTAAATTTCTGCCAAAAGATACTGTGGTTGACACAACCGAAGTAAAATTAACCACCTACTCTAAAGCTAGTCTGAAGGTACTGGGTGTGGCAAAAATCCAGTTGCGTAACCCGAAAAATCAGAAGAAGTACTGTGTTCAGTTTGTGGTCATTGATGAAGATTACACTCCACTCCTTGGTTCTACATCAGCACAGAAGATGGGACTGATCACCGTTCAGCATGAAAACATCCTAAATGTTAATGAAACTGTGGTTAAAACTCACTGTCAAGGTCTAACCATGGAGGAAGTTACTGCTTCTTACAGTGACGTATTTAAAGGCCTAGGATGTATGGAAGGAGCTCTTCACCTGGAAGTAGATATGACTGTTGCACCTGCAATTATGCCTCCTCGTCGTGTGCCTCTAACATTGAAGAATAGGTTAAAAGATGAGTTGACTCGCCTGGAGAAAGCAAGTGTTATAGTCAAGGAAGAAGAACCAACCGACTGGGTGTCTAGTCTAGTTGTTACAGAGAAACCTAACGGGAAGCTTAGAGTATGCATTGACCCTCAGCATCTCAATAAAGCCCTGAAAAGAAGTCACTATCCGCTTCCAGTCATTGAAGACATACTCCCTGAGTTAACCAATGTTAAAGTGTTTTCAAAAGCAGACCTTAAAGATGGCTTCTTGCAGATACAGTTAGATGAAGAATCCAGCAAGCTGACTACATTCCAAACCCCTTGGGGCCGGTACCGATATTTGCGAATGCCTTTTGGAATTTCTCCTGCACCTGAATACTTCCAAAGAAAACTGGATCAGAATTTAGAGGGCCTGAATGGAATATACAAGATTGCAGATGACATCCTTATTACAGGCCATGGTGCAAGCATTGATGAAGCTGTGAAAGATCATGATGCCAATTTACTGAAGCTGTTAGACAGGTGCAGAGAGCGAAATTTGAAGCTTAACCGAGAGAAGCTACAACTGAAGTGTTCAGAAACGCCCTTTATTGGTCATGTCCTTACACCTGAAGGAGTGAAACCCGACCCAAGGAAAGTTGATGCCATACTGAAAATGGAAAGACCAAATGATGTAGCTGCAGTTAGAAGACTGGTAGGCCTAGTGAACTACCTGTCCAAGTTCCTAAGTAAGCTCTCAGAACTTTGTGAGCCACTGAGAAGATTAACTCACAAGGACGTTGAATGGAGTTGGTCAGCAGTACAAGAAGAAGCATTTCAAAGTATCAAGCATGCTGTCACTTCAGCTCCAGTCCTGAGGTATTTCAATTCTGCTGAACCTGTGGAAGGTCAGGGAGATGCATCTTCCAGTGGTATAGGATTTGTGTTGATGCAGAATGGGCAACCTGTATCATACTCAAGTAGAGCTCTCACAGCCAGTGAGAAGAACTATTCTCAAATAGAGAAAGAACTATTAGTCCAAGTATTTGGAGTGGAGCGTAACCATCACTTTGTCTATGGTAGAAGAGTTGTTCTTTGGTCTGACCATAAGCCATTGGAGACTATTTGCAAGAAACCACTAGCATCAGCACCGAAACGACTCCAGTGCCTACTCCTGAGACTACAACAGTACAATGTTGAGATTCGTTACAAGCCAGGTCCTGAAATGTATCTAGCAGATACTTTGTCCCGTGCTTACCTGCCAAACACAGACTGCTCCTCTACTGAAAAAGAGGCCGAGCGAATCCATGCTGTCGATTTCCTAGCTATCTCAGAACCACAGCTTGTAGAGATCCAGCAAGAAACAGCTGCAGATCCTGTCCTACAGTCCCTCACTCAAGTTATCTTAAAGGGTTGGCCAGAGAAGAAAGATGATCTGCCAATAGAACTTCACCCCTACTTTGACGTCCGGGATGAACTGACAGCCCAGGATGGAGTTCTCTTCAAAGGTCTTCGATGCCTGATTCCATCAAGCCTCAGACCTAAGATCCGTGAGCGTCTACATGGTGCACACACAGGTATTGAAAGCTGTCTTCGCAGGGCTAGAGAAATTGTCTATTGGCCTGGCATGCCAGCTGAAATTAAAGATTACATCTCCAAGTGTGAAGTTTGCGCCAGCTACAAGAAAGAACAGCCCAAAGAACCACTGATCTCACACAAGATCCCAAGCCGCCCCTGGGAAACAGTTGGTTCCGACATCTTTCACTTTGATAATAGAGACTACCTCTGTACTGTGGATTACTATTCAAGCTACTTTGAGATCAACCCCCTCAAAGACAAAACTGCCAGCGAAGTCATCCATACCCTAAAGAGACACTTCTCAAGGCATGGAATCCCCAGTAAGCTGATGAGTGACAATGGTCCACCATTCAACTCCTATGAGTTTCAGCAATTCGCAAGCAATTATGACATGGAACATGTTACCAGTTCTCTCCATTACCCACAGAGTAACGGGAAAGTAGAAAACGCCATCAAGACCGCCAAGAGTTTATTGAAGAAATCTAAAGCTGCAAGATCAGATATCTACCTAGCCTTACTAGAGTGGAGAAACACGCCCTCTGAAGGTCTACAGAGTTCCCCTGCACAAAGGATGTTCGGGCGCCGGACTAGAACACTGATACCAACTACCAGTGAACTATTGAAGCCCAAAATAGTGGAAGATGTCCCAGGAAAACTCTTCAAGAGGAAACAGCTGCAAGCGAAATACTACAATATCAGTGCTAAAGAACTACCACCCTTAAACAATGGAGAAGTTGTGCGTGTGAAGCCAACAGATAGATCTGGCCGATGGTACAAGGCACGAGTAGAAAAAGAAGTTGATGTGAGGTCTTATGATGTGAGAACTGAGGATGGGCGAGTTTTCAGAAGAAACAGGAGACACCTCAGAAGCAGCAAAGAGCCAGTACGTTCTAGTAGCGAACCTGTGTCTCTCAGTATGCCAGAGAAAACGTTCGCTGCCCCACTCCCCCCTAACGAGCCAGTGCCAGGAACTTCACAGGAATTTCCACCTCCTAAAGAGGCTGCTGCTGCAGAGAAACCCAACACAAGTCTAAATCCTGCAGATGTTTCAACGCCGTCTATGCCTGTAAAGCCAGTGAATTTGCCAGTTACTCGCAGTGGTCGGACCTCCAGACCACCTAGCCATTTGAAAGACTTTGTTGTATCCAAGTGACTTTGTTTAAGCTTTTAACTAAGACATTGTTTGAAAGACACTGTGTTTAGAGCGTTCAGTGACATTTTCTTTTTAGTGCTTGGCTAGTTGTTTGTTTCTGTTATGTTATATCTAGTTTGTACACTTTCTTTGTAAACAAGAAAGGGTGTGACGATATTGCATTATCCAATCAGATTTTAGTATTTACGTGTGCGCGCTCGGGCTCGCTTTGTCACAGTTTACTGTCATGGCCACTTGTGAGTTCACTATGTTCTGATTAAACAAGTTGAAGTTTAAGAACGTGAGCCAGCAAAGGTAGAAATTTAGTTTGGACATGTCAACCTTTGGCATGAATTGTCTGTGAGACGAGCACATTTTTAATTAGAAAAAATAAAGAAACAGTTGAAAATTGTCATCAAATTATGGTAGAATTAATATTCATCTTAAAAGTCATAAAAGCAAACCTCATACTTGGCAACATAAGTTTACATATTCCTTTTAACTTTGCTATTCCACAGTCATTTCATTTGTTTACCAGCTCCATTTTAGTTCTAAGTCAAAAACAATTTACAAGGGTAATAGTGCGATTCAAAGCGTTAAATGCCCGATTGTTTTTGAGTTTCGAGTTTTGAACTAAACTTTTTGGACAAGAACTCTTGGGTTTTGGACAACCAAATTTAATACATGTTTAGTGCTTGTCTGGAGGACAAGCGGATGGGAAACTTTTTCTCTTACCCTGCTATCCTAGAGTAGTTGTTTTCCGGAAAGTACTGAGGACAGTTAGCACAGTCCAGCCAAAACAAAACTGATTTGATTTTGTTTATATTTTTGAGTGGCAATTCCCGGTTTCCCTAGTCTAGACTGAAAATTATCTTTAACCAATTGATCAGTTTCCTGGAAAAGGATACCCTGTTCTAGACCCAGACTCTCTGATTTACATACCCTATCCCAGACTAAACTGCTTGAAAACCATACCCTTCAAAGCGCCACATACCTATATAGCCCATATATGGTAGTACCCCCCTCCCCTGGGTCTGTACTCTAATAGATCACGGGCAACGACCAATCACAGTGCGCGTTGCATAATTTACATCATTGTTTAAAAGAGTATAGAGCATGGAATATTTTTTGTTGATTGTCCTCTAAGACTGAATGCTTTATTTTTTCAAGTGCTCCCAATATTAATTTATCAATACATTTGGAGTCAGCAGATTTACTATTTTAACAGGCTGTTAATTTGTCAGTAAAAATTGTGCCTGCAATGCATTCAAGGTGTCACTCAATTGTTAACTGCCAGCCTTTTTATCCTGCATCATTTATCAGTCTGTCAAATAAATGAAAAAAAAAATTGATTATGAAATTGGTGACCAGTCAGTTTTTTGAATAGTCAATGTATAATTTAGGATATTCAATTAGACATTGAGAACAAAAATGTGTGTGCCATTTCAGGATGGGATAAAGAAGAAATGATGAAGTATCATGCACAAGCTTTTACCGTCATGAAAATTTGTCAATTGTTGTGCACTGTGTTCAAGGATGCTGAACAAATGGAGCCACAGAGTAGATTAACTCAGGTACCACCATGTTTCAATAATTGTACTACTACATGAGAAATTTCTGCATTTGATTGGCTTTGAGCAGTAGTATTTCAGCTTGAGTATTGAATAGTTTTTCAATTTGAAGTACGTGTGAAAATTACAAAACCTTTGCGGGTAGTAGTATAAACAAATAATAGCATGATTTGTACATGATATTTGGCATAAATACCACTCGTGATATTTCAAAATTGTCTCAAATTTCACTCACCTAACAGCTCGTGAAAATTAATCACAAATAACAATAATATCTTAAGACATCAACCGTGGTTAATTTATGCCAAATATCACTACAAATCATGCTATTACGCATACTTATTACTACTATCATATTATTATGTAGGATGCAAAGACAGCACCTGCTGCTGTCATCTTAAGGCTTATTGGTTTAAATGTTCAAGCCCAAGTGAGCCATGTCCAGCCCAGACCATGACAACCAGAGTTTCTTTTAATATTTCTTACTTAGTTCCACACTTCTCAGAGGTGTGGAAGTGTGGAAAGGTGTGACAAGGTCAGGTTAAAGTTGCACTTTTTCCCCTTGTCATTCTTTACTTACATGTACTTGTTGTTCCGCACTTCTCAGAGGTGTGGACATATGGAATAGTCTGACAGTCTGGATATTGTCACACTCTTTCCCTTGGTAATGAACCTGTCATCATTCCTGCTTTACTTAGTTCCACACTTCTCAGATGTTTAGAGCTGTGGATGAATAGTCTGACAAAGACAGGATATAGTCGCACTTTTTCTCCAGTCATTAACCTCTTGTCATTCTTTACTCACTTAGTTCCACACTTCCTTGAGGTCTGAAGGTGTGGAACAGTCTGACAAATTAAGGATATAGTCGCACTTTTCTCCAGTCATGAACTCGTTATCATTCTTTACAATGTACTCTGTTCTGCACTTCTCTTGAGGCGTGGAAGTGGGGAATAAACTGAGAAGTTAGGAGCTAACTTAAGAATGGCAAGGGGTTCATGACTGGGGGAAATGTGAGGCAATATCCTGACTTTGTCAAACTATTCAACACTTTCACACTTCCACAGCTTTGAGAAGTGAGGAACTAAGTAAAGAATGACAAGGGGCTAGTTACTGGGTAAAAAAGTATTTGTGGCCAAAGTAATTTACAATTGAAGGATTTCCAAACTAATTTTTAGCTTTAGATGCGTATACATGTAATTCCATTTTTGAAAGTGAAGTGCAGGTCCAAATGAAAATTTGGCACACTCAGTACTTCAGCTTCGTGAAGTAAGTTTAGAATGTGTTTCTGTTTTTTTTGAGTGTTTGTGATACTGGTTAATGATGTTTTTATGATCTTTTTGTCCAATAATATCTCTTTTACGTTTACATGTAGCTTCCATAAACCAGTCAGTTTTAAGACAAAAATCAAGGGGCTGCAATTTTCTCTGTGCAGCAGTGGATACAGAGGGCAGATCCGACCCCCTTTGAATGCACCTATCAGACTAGAAAAGTTTTAAATATTTTTAATTTTACTTTAAAAATAGAATTTTGTCTGCAGTATTTCATATAAGGATGTGGTTAATTCTAGAAAATTACCTATGTGTAATGGCCAGGAAGGATGGAAATAATCTATAATGAGCTGGGATAGAGTTTGAACAATCAAGCTCAACTTTGTACCCTCCAATAGATAATGATTCTTGCATGTGATGGAGTATTACATAATTCAGCTCCTTCTGATCAGCTGTTTGCTTTTAAAAGGTGTGTTTACTCCACAGACTGACAAGAAGTATGTCTTGAGAAAATCAGCCTGTTGTTTGGTTGCATTATGTGCAGCAAATGTAGAAGAGCATCCCTGGACAGATGAACAATCAAAAACAACCGCTCATGGTCAGTATCTTAAAAATAGATTTAAGAGCGTATATAATAGGGCTTCCAAATCCCGCTTCCCGCCACTATTTCTCCTTTCTTCCCGCCATCCCGTTTGCTTCGGATGTGTCATCCTGCTCTCACTACCAAAATTCTTTTCTTTTGCGACAGACCCATTTTTTTCCGGTTGGACACGATTTTTGCGGGTTAGGGTTAGCACTACAATTTGGTCTTTTCTCACAATAAAACTGTGGCAGTCAGTTTAGTTTGTTAAATGTTTCCTCTTTTGGGTAAGTTTTGGTCAATCAAACAACAGTTTTCTTTAGCAGAGAACAGCACATGGACCATGACAAAGGCCCTCAGTCACACCAAACAAGAAATCACAAACAGTTATGCCTGGAATCAGTATCTATGCCCAGGTTTATTCAGATATCCTTAGATAAGACTTTCCAACCCCAGGAAGTTGTTCGTTTTAGCCCCTCTTTTATTTTATAACCGTTTTTGAGTATATTCTCTAGAGTACATTGCAACACTGTGCTGACCTGGCACTTGTGATGAACATAAACATGCTGATTGTCCTCCACATTAAGGGTCATACAACTCATGCATGAAATTCGTGTTGTCGCAGGGAAACATTTTGATGATGTTTCAAGCCCCATCTTAGTAGCTGTACCGAGTTCACTGTTTAAGTGGCAACACTTCCATGAGGACCATCAAAGTCTGTGGCAACACGCATTCCATATTAATTTTGTCATGTTTCTGAGGAATGATACATTCATATTAAGACAGAATACATTAGGAAATTGAGTGATTTTAATTCTTAGTGGACAAAAACCTTGTACCAGAATAATTTAGACAATATCGCATGCTTTTTTACATTTTTCGAGGGCTATAGATGTAATAAGTTATTTGTAATAACACCAAAGAAAACTTCTTATGAGAGCCCGAGAAAATAAATGTCAAATTTCACAAATGACATCTTACACGTGAATTTTTCAGAATTTTGCCTGTGTTTTCATACCCTGGGTACCAGAGGTTTTTCTCGCGTGCGGTGGGAATTTTTGTTGTTGGCCGTAGGCGGAAGCTACGAGCAGCGAAGCCGCGAGAAAAATCACTATAAAGACTTGAAAGAAACCGCAAACCGCGCTAGAAAAGTCTCAGGCACCCAGGGTAGTGTTTTCACAATTTCTGTGAAATGGGGTGTATTCATTTGATGACAGTGCAACAGGAGTACAGGAGACTGGTGTATGCTGTACAACGCTTTTTTTGATATGTTTTTATTTCAGAATTACTGGCTCTTATTTGCTCCTATTGTCACTGCTCATCTATTTCTGATCTCCTCTGTGGCTGCCTTGAGGTGAATCTAAGTGAAAATTCTTCCAAGGATAATTCAGAAGACAGTCGACAGACGTTTAATACACTGTTTCAATCAGGACTGTTCAAACATATTCTAGATTATCTTAAACCTTCTCTCCTCAAAGACACATGGAAAAGATCTCCACTGGCTCGTCATGTCTTGGTGTGGTGTACTCTAGGCTTGAAGGTATGAGGAAATTAACAAACACAAAGCTTAAATGTAAAAACACTTTAATTAATAATAAATAGATGTAAAACTGTAAAAGGTTTGAACCCAGGAGTCATTTCATATGTAGGTTTAGTATGATCGTCGGAGTGAGCGTAGTCCTGAGTGGCTGAATAGGACTGTAGTTGTTGACAGTGACTGACGTTTCGACAACCGGTAGTCATCTTTTGAGTCAAAGTGAATTGTATCACGTCCGTTGATGGTATTAAACTCTGGTTATTGACCTGATTGGTCAATTAAGTCGCGATGTTATTGGTCGTCTGTCTGTTAAGCCGTGATGTTATTGGCTATGAAGACTCATAATGTCATTGGTGCGTTTTGATGCGTCTATTGTCAGAGTTTATTAAACAGTCGTTTATTGTTAGTCAAATTGTCAGCGATGTCCAGTCGTCCTCTCGCGTCTTATCTAAGTACAGCCGTGAACACCTGTTCTTAGATAAGACGTGTCTTACCTAAGACGAGCTAAGACGTGAAAAGCTTTGCAATGAATGACCTTCCGGTCTTATTTACATGTAAGATGCAAACGCATCGTACGCATGCATTAATGTTTGGAGGGATTTACCAATAACTATTTTCTACATTAAGACATGCTCATATAAATGTGACAGTTTGCATGTTATTTAGGATGCGTCTTGTGTAAAACGCGTCTTATTTTTCCTCGTGTAAATGACACTATTGTGTCTCATACAAATGGCTCATCACCTTTTGCCAATCTTTGCTTGGTAATCACAATTGCTGCGCACTTGTAAAAGTCCCTCCCTCACTGTGAGACAGAGCATGTACAGCTGTAACTGGGGTCAACATGTCCTATACTCTTTTCAGACATTGTCATTGTGGGTGCTTTGATGTCATACTTAAATTGAAAAGCACTTTTGAAGAGATAGGTCTCATGGCATGACACCAACAGGTGCCCTTTGACACGATCATTTGAACTGAGACATCTGAGATAAGATCTTAAATCACAGCCAATCCCATGTCACCAGATTATAACAGACCTGGCTAGGGCTTTAATCCACTAGCTATGGCTCGCCGGAGTGGTGCTCTTCCAACCAAGCTAACTGGGTGATGTGTAATGTACATAATATGTTTTGAAGTTTACCCTTATATGGGACAGAGAAGATTACTTTCTGTGAGAGAATTCTTGAACTTTTTCTTCCCAAACCAAGTGAAAGTTTTTTGTTTTATTTTTATTTCTAGATGCATGTCTGACATGCCTTTATCAGTGACTGGGAAGGAAAATAGTGCGTTTTAGATAACATTCATTTTTGTTGTTTGACAGCATCCTTTTGTTGGCGATCATTTCCCTAAACTGATGTCTCCACTCTTGCTGTTTATAGATGATTATGAGGTACAAGACTTCCATGATTTGAATTTTTTCGCATCGTACAACATGCACCAATAGACGAACACAATCCATTCACCCAACCAAGGGTCGATTTGATAAAAACTTTACAAAAAGTATAATTTACAAGTGTAGCTTTTGTTTTCAGGCTCTAAGGTAATGGCTACACGTGTAAAATACACTTTTAAGGTTATCCCCAAATGATGACAATTAAGTGTCAGAAATCAATTGATTAATAATTATTTTATATGTTTCATCAGGCTTAAAGGAGCTATGTCACGGAAGTCTAGTTCACCTTGTTGATAATGCCAACAACGTGTCCTTGTTCTCTATGGACTTAAGAAATTACTAGTGAATGACAAAACCACAGTTTCCTGTGAAACAAATATGTCTCCCAAGCATTATATCAAACGTTAAAAACAACAAAAATGAAATTTGTGAAACTGTTTGGCTGACAAGTTTTGAAAAACCTCAATTGTAATCCGTTCCAGTCTTTTCAAGTTTGTCAATCCTTGTCTTCTCTTGTTATTTGTACCTTCCTTTAATGTTTCGAGCTGTTATTTAGTTTATTTTTATGTTTCACTCAATTTGGTGGCAACTCCCACTGTTTGAATTTTGATAAATTTCGTGACACAGCTTTAGAGAGTTGGTAGTTACATGGCAATAAGAAGCTTTTGCGTTTTCAATTTTAATGTCCTTTTTTCCTTTCACAAACAGGTAGAAAACAAAGTCTTGGGTTTAAAATGTCTAAAGCACGTCGTTGATAACATGGTATGTAGATCGTTTATAAGTGACTGAAAAAAATAAAACCTTTTTTGGATCAGATTATATTAGAAACTATTCTTGCGTTAATTTCGATTGTAGAATTCAGCGGAACTGCAGTGGTATGGAAGGGCTGATGTTCTTTTTGAGGTAAACTGACGCACTAGAATTTTTTTTAGAAATCAGTTAGTATGCTGCAATTATATTTTTGAAGTGCAGTAGTCACTTACTCGAAAATCAGTTCTATTCCTATATTGTATGCAGACTCCTAAAGGGGGGTATTCCCTCTAACGACTTATAGGGAGACAGTGGTACCTTTTTCAGCTTCAGGTATATGAAAAGGTTGGGAATTCACGAGTTGTGGTATATGAAAGGGTAGAAAAATGTTGTATTTAAGTAATTAAAAAGGCCTTTAATTGATAAAATGTTTCGAAAAGACTCGCGTTATGGCTATATCTTTTCTGAAAGATCGAATAGTACTGTGTGGATAGAAAGAAGGGAGATGGAACGGATTTGCGAATTTTGAGGGATAGAATGGTGAAAACGATAACGTCCTTGCAGGCGTTTGCTTTCCTCCTCGCGCTTCTATTTTATCCTTCCCCTTCTTCTTCAAACGTCTACCACAACTGCACGTAAGATGTTAAGATGAAAGCATTCACACCAACATTGACGCCGGGCCAGTGTCGGTAGAGTGCACTTTTTTAAAGCTAGTGCCTAAACAGACAACCAACTTAAAGCATACTTTCTGCAGTACACAGAAACTAATTTAGATTTAGTAAAATTACATGCTAACTAAAATTTGTATAGGTAATAGCATGATTTGTAGTGATATTTCGAAATTGTTATATGTAATTTCACGAGCCGTTAGGAGAGTGAAATTTGAGACAATTTTGAAATATCCCGAGTGGTATTTATGCCAAAATTCACGTACAAATCATACTATTATTTGTTTATACTACTACCCGCAAAATTTTTGTAATTTTCACATGTATGTATTTCAAAATAAACTGAAATACCCCAGCTCTAAACCAATCAAACTACAGAAATTTCTCATGTAGTAGTATAAACGTATAAAAACATCTTACCGCTAAGAATAAACTCGGGGACAGTTAGTATTCCTTCACAGAAAAATGTTCTACCAGTCACGTTTTAACTGTAGAGCATTTAAAGACCGTTCTTTAAATTGAGACGGCCTTAAGTATTGTTATCGCATTTTACTAGGCCACTCAGCGTCACCTGTACACTAGCGAGGCCTGCCTGGTTCGAGTTCTTCACCCTTGCTTATTAAGCATCCTCAAGGTGCTGGAACCACCTCCAACGAAACCCAGGTTTGGAAGAAAAGTAGGCTGGATTAATTTTAATGTTACTACTATTATTACCAATAACACTGCCACTATTTGGGTGGTTAATTTACATCTAATGGGTAATATAGCTTGTTTACTTCAAAAATCTGTGGGCTCAGCCTCGTATCTATGACTTAAAGTACGGAGGCTGCCCGTGATAATTTACCCCCCCCCCCTTGCTCAGATTGTACTGGGGTTTCCTTCTGCTAGGAGAGTCAGTACTACCCACAAATTTTCACCGTCTTAAATCACTCAAGAGAGATCAGAGAGTCGTTAACCGGCGAAGGTCAGTTGGCAGCTTCGTTACTTCGGCAAACGATAAACGGCAAATTTAAGATGAGAATTTCTCAAAAAAGAAATTAAGCTGATAAAAACAGTCGAAAACAGGGTTTCCCTAGGAGTAAAAACCTGTGGAGTTTTCTTTGTTTTCTAGCTATTTTTTTCCTTGGCTCTATTGTGTTGACTTCTCAGTGGCTGCTTTGTATTCATTGTTTTACGTCACTCGTGAGCTTCACTGGGGTTTTTACACCGAGGATGAGCCAAAATCAATTTTTTTGGATGAAAGTAATGTGAAACTAATAATTTTGTTTGTCGAACTAAACAAACGTTAACGACAAGTAAAGGGAAAGCTTGGTCACGTGGTACAAATTCTCGTTTGCCGCTTGCCGTAAACATGAATCGAACTCTATGGCATAACTGGGAGATTCCTTGCTTTAAATTTCGCATTCTGTGGGCCCGAAGTTACAATGCTTTTTCATTTTAAACATATTATTCTTAGGTAATGTTTGCAGCTAAGGTCACAACGAACAAAAATTTACATCTTTAATAACTTACTGGTCTCGACACTCATTGTTTAAATTATATTGCAAGCACTTATCATTGCGCCATTTTTATGTCTCCTCACAGACAACCAAATGCGACTCAGTGTTTCAAATAATGCTGACATCTATGGAGTTTGAAAGCAAGATAGCGATGAGGGGGGTAAGCGAGACGCTTATTTTAGGCAAAATACTTTTCATGCAGTCTTCGTGGTGGTAATGGTCGCTCAATCGATCCTCAATTTTTAGTCTACTCACCATTTAAACATTACGTCAAACTAGGACCAATGTTGGAAAAACTACGTGTTGCTCTAGCTGTTTTACTAAGGAATTAATTTTCTTATCATCGACCTTCAACTCGTGTACAATGATATTACTAAGAGTGCGACCGAGCAGGCCAGTTCCAGTTCTTTTTAGGATTTACAAGCTCGTTTATCATTTGTTTTTCGATCGGCCCTTTGTTTTCCATCGCTTCCATCGCGATGTTTCGACCGCGTACTGCAGGTTTTCATCTGGTCAGTGGCGGATCCAGACCTTTAGATAATGGGGGAAGGGGGGGGGGGGGGGGGGCGGTCATCCAGACCCTCAGATAAGGGGGTGCCCGGTCTCAAAAAACTTTTTCCGGCCCTTAGGACCCTCAGTTTGGTCTAAAAAAAAAGGCCTTCCCTGGATCCGCCACTGCAGGTGATGGTATCGCTTTACCGAGCGAGACCTATTAGTAGCACCCCGTTTTCTCGGATTGGTACATGAGGAACTTCACTCATGCTTGGTGGGTTTCGATTCGAAAGCGTTGTTGCAGGCCGTTGGCTGTGTTCGCACTACACTGGACAGCCAAAATATATCCGGTATTGTATGATCACCTATCCGATATGTGAACTCTCCACTTTAGAGATCAATCGGCGCGGTGTTTCGCTCCGTCACAGAAATCGCGCCGAAAATAACCGTTCCTATGTGTGAACAGTAGCCCTATCCGATATGGTTTTCGTGCATGCGCAAAAGCTACCTGGTATAGTGAGAACCTAGTTTTAGTGTCGTACTTACACAAGGATTGATCTTTCTCACCCCATAAATTGAACTGTCATCGCTGGCTCCCAGGCATATTTCTCAAACTGTACTGACTAGAGCCTTGTAACATTTACGACTAATCAAGTGGAAAGGTTTGAGTAGTGTGTTTCTGCTCCTTTGTTTCCACCAGGCGTGTGCAAGTCAATTGAGAGGTTATATTGAGTACATGGGAATAACCATACTGCGTCACTTTAAGGTAGAGCTGTTTTTTAATCAATCATTTGAGGATCATTAAGTCTTAAGGGGCCAATAAAACCTAACGACGCGCTTAACCGCTAACATGTGGCATTAGAATAAAGACTGACTGGACGAGTGCGTTAGCTGTTATTTTGAATAACGTGAAGATTTATGCAACTTTCTCCAGGCTCAAACAGGTTAAGGGTTTGATTTAGAATGGTTACGCTATCAAAAATTCCAATTTGAAATTTGAGTTAAAGGAAAAATTTGATAAAGGCCTAAAGCGGAATAATGCGTGTGACATCTCCATAACTTGCAACTTGACGCGACGCCATTATGCTGCAATTTGCATCCACCCTACTTGCTTTAGAGTTTTTAATGTTGCCGAAAGTACATGTCGCCTTCAGTTTTCCCTTAATAGTAGGGCTAAACAATCAAAACTGTTAAAAATCTGTCTGGAAAGTAGAAAGAAGAAAACATTTCGGGTAAAAATACAGACAGATTTGCCGTTATAAGTGCTGCGCGAGAAAACGTAACGGGAAGCAGTTGACAGATATTTGTTACGAACCTATTCGTGTTGGAGTGGAGAGAAAGGTTAGACGTAAAAGAATAATGGTTTTACGAACGTAGATGTAATAGTTGTTTCTTTTCGTTTCTTTTTTTCAGCGACTTTTAAGAGTTATCGTATCGTATTTGGAAGTAAGCGATTATCCCGACGAAGAAGCCAGGCTAGCCATTTTAGACGCTTTAAACACCGCAATACTTTACGCATGGCCAAGGTATGACGTTTGACATCTTTGCCTTTTCACTCACAATTCGCCACTTTAACAGCGGCAAGGAAACTGGGCCGAGTTTACTTTCGCAAAGACTTCTGGGACTGATACTAGGCCATACTGAGCTTAAGCAAAGGAAAGCAAAGGCGTTTTTGGGCGACGCACCTCAACCGGAAGTCAGACGTTTTCTCTCTAACATGCTTTGGCGCTGCCAAGTTTGAAATGCCGAGTGTGATTCTCTCATACAGACGATTTGTTTAAAATTTTGGGCAAAACCACTGCCAAATTGGCTCTGAGTCAATAGCCCATTCGGCCTTCGGCCTCATGGGCTATTGACTCTGAGGCCATGAGGGCGAGAGGAATAATTGTTTTAGTAAAATCCTACTAGTTGGTCAAAAATATCGAAAATTAAAAAAATTTTAGCTAGTTAAAGCTAGACTTTAATCCTTTTTTGCCGCCGAAGAGCCGGCGCTTTTCGAGCCTAGTAGTAGCTCAACCAACCAGAGCGCAGCATTGATAATAGACCACTAGTTGGATTTTACTAATGAAATATATACCTATGCCGTGTTGCCCAACATAAGCCTCAAATCAACAATGAATTAAATTGACTGGTCCAATGATTTCTGTTTAGGTATGTTTTCTTGTCGGGCATTAATGATTTAGATTTACGATACATTTCCGGACGTTTACAACAAATTGAACTGTAAACTTTTGTTTTACTAAGTTTTGTATTTTGTTTTTGACACAATTTATTAGTAAAGGGCATTTTCGTGTCTTACAACGCATGGTTACTGAAACGTGCACGCAATTGCAAACTTGGCTGATTACTAAGGTGCTGTTTTCTTTGTAGGATTCCTCAACACAGCTCCATGATCCTGAAATCGCTTCTTAAGTTACTTGTTGATGCGACAGATTCAGCTCCTTATTTAACAACCCAAGGTTAGCTTATTACTTTATACGCTGTTTATTTACCAGGACATCTACCAAGAAGGGAAGGTAGAAAATTGTGGTTGTATACTTTCATTTTCTCCTGTGCAGCTTATTTTGGTTGAATGATCTGATTTATTATTCACGAACAGACCTTTCCACGGTTTTTTTAGCTCCTCAAAGTTCGAGAAATTTTACAGACGTTTGTATTGGTGGGTCAGAATATTAAGTAAACGTTTTTAAAATACTGAAAAAACTGGTCAATACGTTGTTTGAATGTAATGAATTCTGATCATTTTCAAATCGTCATTTTAAATTTGGGCATCGTTTCGCCAATAGCTATGAATCATGGCGACTTCGCCGATTTTTGCCCAGTATACGATTAGACGTAGGAGAAGCATCGAGGACCACTGCAAGTTACGCCGCGTTCTTATCTTACTTTTTAGGGCGAAACGCAGGCAAAACGTTTTAATGTACAAGTGAAAGCTCTGTTTTATTTTAACGACAGTCAACTCTCTCATAGCGACCACTTACTGTAAGCGACCACTTTGAAAATAACCGTTTTGTTTCTCAGTCAAATACTGTTTCAAAACGTTCTCGTGAGCAGCCACTAGATAAATTTCTTAATGACCGCGACCACTTTTTAAAGCAAAAATTTTGCATATTCTTTTGTTTTCTGTTTCCCGTAAGCGACCAGCCGGCATGATCACGTATGATTGAAAGAAAACCACTGCTCGGATGTTACAAAAGTTCAGTTTTTAAAAGCGTTGACCAAGCATGGCAACAGATTATAGCATTTGACTTACAAAAAAAGATGGTTGTAATACGATCTGTAGGTAAAAAGGTGTATTGTAACATTGATGCAAAATGTTGTGTACAAAGTTTCAACAGTTCCAAGCGCTCTTCGATGTGAAACATTATTGCCAGTTCCTTGTTTCTCGCCGAATGTTTTGCTTGTTAGGTAATAACTTTATGTAAGCACATTAATCAGTTCAGTGTCAGCCTATTTTCTTGATTTCTCCCGCAGGGGACCACCTCCTGTAAGCGACCACTTTGTCGTACACCAAGGGTGGTCGCTTACAGGAGAGTTGACTGTATATCTTACCCTGCGAGCAGATCCTTCTCCTGTATGGCTTTTAGCGTTTAAGAAGACTATTTATTTAATCACTTCCACCATATGGTGCGGAACACACAGCAGAGTAAGGCTCCTTGCAGATAACCCACCCAGCCCAGGAGAGGTTGGCCACACCACAGGGTTCTACGTCCCCTACTCTGTTCGAACAGTGGTGTGGGTTCTTTTACGTCCCGCAAGAACTAGAACTACGGTTTTTCGTCCTTATCCGAGAAGACTAGAAATTCTAATAGTTTGCACATGTCATTGCAAAGGCAGCACTTTCCCCTCAGGTATTTGAAGACCCTGAGTGTTGGTCCGGCCGGGGTTTGAACCCGCGACCTCCCGTTTAGCAGACTGGGACTCTCCCAACTGAGCTAACCAGGTGACGGTTGTTGTTCGGGTTGCATGTCACAAAGTCGCGTATGTGGTGTGATAAACAAACCTACTACGGCGAGTGACATGCGACGCAAATAACTTCATAAACGCTAGGGCTATGCACGAGAGAAACCACTCAGTGCTTGCAAGGTGACTACATCTGAACCCCCAAGCTCGTTAAAAGTTCCAGATGTTGATTTGTCAGTGTATTTTTCGACTTCCCATTTTAGCTTATCAGCAATTAAAAGAAAAAACTGCGGAGTGCTTCCTTCTCCTTGTGAGGTGTTGTGGAAAATCATTCAAGGTATGCTAATGACAAAATAAGCAAGCAAAGAAACAGTGTCCACCTACTGGAAAAAATCCTCATGCGTTCCCCTTTAACGGTACAATTAAGGAACTTACCTTGTTTGTTCGTTTAAATTTCGGCCCTCCCAAAAAAATCGCCGTAGACGTTCCGTATGTAGAATCTGTATATCAGCCCTGTTCAATAATTTTCTTCACTCTAACCGCGGACATAATTTACCTAACAAAATTTAAAGGAAGCCAGGTTCAGCGTTCGAGCGTTGCCCATTTTCGTTTTTTCTACGTTGACACAGTTTGCTGAATAAATTAAAACTGTAATTATTTCAAGCTTCAGGAAAAATAGGCCGCGTTTTTGTTTTAACGTCACGACTACACTACTTTGAGTTTTAGTGTTTTTCGTGTTCTAGAAGTGTCTTAAGCTTTAGCTTTTGCCATGGCTTCTTAGTTTTTCTTCTTGTGATCTTCAAAGTCTACCTCGAATGTAGCGAAGTCTTTTTTATTGGAGAGAACGAAATGTATAAACTATAAAATCCCTAGAAAGATATCCTCGCCATGTTGAGTGACAGATTGTAAATGTGTGACGAATACCGCACCTTACTATTTTTTGAGTTATCCACTTTTTAGTTGTTATTCTTGAGTGTTGTTTATGATGTGATGGTGTTGGCGGTGGTTCTTTATTGTTAGATTTTCTCTAAGCAGTTATGTCTTGGACTCACAGTTCTTATCTTTTAACCTGACTTCAGGTTGTACTTTCGTGTTTCTTGTTTTGTTGCGGGAAAGTTGAAAGCGTTACTGAATACAGCCTGTTCCAGGCGTTCAGATAGTAGAGCGCGGGAGAAAATTCACAATTTAACTCGCTCCCCGCCATTTGACCGCCGCGCTCTACTATCTGAATACCTGGAATAGGCTATCCATCACCTCGAGTCATCTTCAGAATCTTTCATCTAAATGACTACCGCAGAGGTTGTCGAAACATCAGTCATTGTCAACAACAATCCTGTGCAGAACTACACTCGCCTGATCACATTTCACCTACTTATAATATGACTTTTAGGCTCAAACCATTCACACTCTTCTACTTTTAATTTACTGTAGGATCAATTACAGGAGTTATCCAAAGGTGTCGGACACAGTGAAGTAGAAGAGTGCGCGGCGAACGCTTTGAAAGACTATGAAAGTGAAATGACTGACTCGATTACTTGCCAAGTTGCAGATGTCAGATGAGAGGAAAGGGCTTTTATAAAAGGAGAAAGAAAAAAAGGAAACAATATTGATGCTTATATGGTGTGATACAGACGGTCAGTCAACGAAGGCTCTTAACAGAGGCTACATCGTTTGGCTAAATTACGCGTAAATATCGCGCCCACTGGGACGGAAGAGGGATTATTGGAAGCTAGCCTCTCACGCAGACGTTTTGAGGGTTTGTCACGCGTTCCTGCCCCACTAATTGGAAGCGTGCCCCTGTGTTATTTCCAATAAAACAGACTGAACTTATTGATTAAGCATTGTTTTATCATGCATGCTTAAATCACATTACAGCAAGAGATGATCAATCATCTAGTTGCCTATAGCACTTGTTAGTAGTTGGCCATATTTCCATTGATCCAGTCTAGCAGATATCTGATGTTTGCATAGACACCAAAGTATCCTTTAGCAGCGCATCTGTATCCCCAGCTTGTGGCTCCTTCAACATGCCATTTGCCTCCATACTTACACACCAGGGGACCCCCACTGTCACCCTGACATGTGTCTACTCCTCCCTCGTCGTGACCTGCGCACAGCATGGAATCATGGATTCTTCGGGGATAGCTTTTGAGACAGCGCTCTTTGGATACCAGCGGTACTTTGGCTTGCATGAGTTCCGTGGCTGAAGAGCCTCCCGAGGCCAGTGTTCCCCAACCTTGAAATGTACAGTACAGTTTATACTAAGCAAAGGACGTTTAGCCTTGGGTAGAGTTCAAGATTTGCAAACAATGTGCTGGGCCAAATAAAATCAAAATTGTCTCATTTTGGTATTGCAAAAAGTCTACTTTTACCATTTCATTCCCACAATAATTGGCAAATCCTGTGCTTTTTGCTTTTAATTGAAAGATCTTTAGAGTTAAGTTTGCATGGTACCGTTTGCTTCTGAGGAATTCTAGAGAATAAAAACTGTCTTTCGAAAAATCGAAAAAAAGTTACCACAAAAATGTCATGGCTGTGTTCATAGAAGGAACTCGTGGTTTCTTGGAGAAATGTATGTTCCAGATAGAGTACCCGCTATTTCTTCAGCAAAAGACAGTTGCTAAGCGTCAACTTCATGTGTAACTAATCAAATACGAGACGCAAAGCTTCACACATATCGTCAAGAAGAAAGTTGAAAATACGATGCATTATGCATCTCCGAGACGCAAGGTCAGCTAAGTCATGAGCTAAGTGGGACGAAATGTTTAAGTGCGTATTCACCCCGGCAATGTTTACAAAAAGTACTGGACAGCCACTTTGAAGCAGTTCCAATGTTTCTGAAACTGGATCAGTAACATTTAAGTGCATGGATGATCTCCCGTTCTTCTTATAAAATTTGCGGTGATTTCGCCTGTAGACATCCCATGGCCATTCTATTGTCCTCGGGTCTCTGAGGATAGCTGAGGATGCGCTCAGTGGAGTATTCTCGACGAACTGTGAGATGTTTGATTTCGTGATGTAACGTTGTGTCGAGTCTGTGACGAGACCTCTCAAACAAGATCCGGATCTCCAGGTTGCCTAGTCCCTGTACGGCGCCTTCCCAGGCCTTCTCGGTCAATGCATTTGGTGACGTATCGGGAGAGGCCTAGACAATCTGGGAGTACTCATGCGTTACCTATTATTCTAAACAAAGCAATATGGCGTTCCTTTGTTCGGCAAATCTCGAGGGAGAAATGATGCCAAACGGGGAGTTTTTTATTAGATATCCAGGAACATCACGTTGCACGGGGTTGAAAAAACATTTCATACCGGTTATCCAGCATTTCTTGTTTATGTCGTTAATTGGCAGACCCACGGATTTATCTGGTAGACACGCCAGGCCCACGCGTTTGTTAAGCTTAGCTGGTGTGCTAAGTTTTAGCAAAGCGATGTCATTGCTCATGCCAAATGGTTTCTTGTAGTGTTCGTGCATTATGATGCGTTTAATCTCGAAGTCTTGCTGTGTTGTTGGATCGTTTCCTTTTCTGCAATGAGCTCCCATGCTGCATAATAAACATGAAAGAAATTTGAGAAACTGCTCCTTCTTTGGCTCAATTTGGCTGGATATGCTTTGCATAACCCAGACGTATAGGAATTCATTATCACTGCACTTTTTGCCCGTGGTTCCTTCATTCAGTTCCAGTCATTAAAGTTTACTTAGATTCTTGTGCAGTCTAAAGGGTGGACATAGGCGAAGGTATGCACCTGGCCTTCTAAGAACACACCAGCAGTTATTCTTTACCCATGAAAAGACCAATTTTAGCGTGAAGTCGAGCCTGCAAAGCAGGCACCAGTTCTTTTTCTGTTTTGTTTTTGTTTTGGTTAGTTTATATAGAGCGCGCCAGGGGAACACCTTGTGCGCGCGCGTCCTCGAAAATTTCTCCCTTCGACGGCGCTACCATGTGAAGTCCGTCCCCCCAAAATCTGTTTTCAACTAGCGTGGTATGAAGAAAACCCAAGCAATATCGCCCCATCCTATGGTCAAGGGAAACGCGTCCTCTGGGAATGATATTGGAGCCCAAGCCTTTAGAAATGCGCCATAGCAAATGAGGCAACATGAGTCATGATTTCAGACCTTATTAACACTGTTGTTTCTTTTGAAAAAGGCGTAGATTCTATGCGTTTATTTGGCGTCCGCACTAAAACAAAAAAAAAAGAACGGAGGATTTTGAAAAGGGTATTAAAAACTGGCGACGATCCTTTTGGTGTGGACAGGTAAAACGAATTAAAGGTGCTCGAAAACGCAGATTGCCTGGCTACTCGAATAGGCACACTGACGCACTGAGAAACACGTCCAGAAAAAGCCTAGGGACGAACATATATCGCCCGAAATGCGTTTTTGACTACTAAGTGTGGACGGACAAATAGAATGCGAAAACGGTTATGAGTAAACGCAGAGCTTTTGTAGTTTTTTTGTTTTAAAACACGAAAACAGAGGTTTTCGTCAAAGCATTATTGTGTTCACAGGGTCTGATCTAACATACCGAACCCGAAGATCCTGGGGTCTCTTTCTCCATAAACAGTGAGAGGCAGTAAGGACCCATTGGGGCGCTATCAGGGTCCCTCCGCAGAAACTCCAACCGCGGGGACTTCGTAGCATGGCCTGCCATGGCCAGTCACCAGGACGAGCCTTTGCGCCTCCGACAATACGTGTCTCTGGTTTCATGCCACATGCACCTATACCGAAGTACAAGGTACAAATCAGAATACCCAACTAGTCAGGAGCTTAAACCGGTTTTGTAGTAGCAATGACAAAGAGTTATCCATACAATTACCTGGTGAGAAACAGGGTTACAATTTGAGGTCTCTTTTTTAAAGCTGTTATTGATGAAATAAAACAGCATTGGATCCAGAAAATTCTGAAAGGGGTGGCCAGGACACTTGCCTAATTGTCAGCTACACAGATACTATTTATTTTTCTGAGAATTCAATAAATATAGAACAAAATTTCAAAGAAAAATGGGCGCCCGCGGCCCCCTCCCCACTCCTCCACCCAGAAATCCGCCCTTGTATAACATGTATGATATCAAACAAGCTTAAATTACCAAGCGATAAACTATGTGGTTATAGTAGTGAAGACTTAAAGCAAAAGTTGGCCATTGCATTGTGGTTCAACTGTCTTTCTTGAAGGATGGTCAATGGTCGTGGTAACTAAACATCTTACCTGGGGGGAGGGGTGGTCCGTTAGTAGGGAGAGGCGGTTCAGGCGGTGGCTTAGGCGTAGCTGGTGGCTTAAGACCTAAACATCAAATTGACATTAACGTATTCTAAATGATCGTTTGCATTCTGATAACTAATCTAAGCAGAGTATTGCGCCCGAAAAAGGTGCATGCTAATCATTCTTGCGAGCGTAAGTCAGTCCTAAGGCGTAATTTGTTAGCGAAGTGGTCAGAATTGCTATACTCAGACAGGACTCCCAGTTTCAGACTGAAAAGGCCTGGAAACAAGGTTAAGGACTCACAGCTCTCCTGATGGACTGGAGAGCCTGTGTACGCGACCTTTCCGTTTCCGGTACTTGATCAGGCTTTACGCGTGTTGAGTTTACATTGCGTGCGTTCTCCTGACGTCGAGCGCAATGATAGAGTGTCGTACATAACAAAGGCACAAAAAACAGTAACTAATCCAGCCAATCAATATCTGGCAATCAAATTAACCATTCATATGTCGAAGTTTGCGTAGTGTGCGCCAGTCGCAGGAAACAGCACGTCATGTTACTTCTTATTGGCCGCATGTTGACGAAATGGCATTAGATGTTTGAGCCAATCACAAAGCGTCTAAATGCACAACCAAGGAAAGTATAGACAAATTTCCTCCGACGCTCAGTTGAAACCAATGTTTTAATTTCAGAACGAAGTCACTTACGTCACTAACCCGCAGTTGCCTTAGCAAGAGAGAATCATTCTCTCTTGGGTTTAGCTAGTCGAGGTGGGTTGTCAAAAGTAAGACCTGTAGCCCCAGAATAGCTAGCTCGGACTTGACCTTGAAAGTTAAATACAGTTATGTGAGTTAGTTACCTCCACATAGTCTGCAACTCTGTTGACATCTGTATTTGATGAAATCATTTGTTTCGCAGAGTTTCTCAGGTTTATTCACGTAGTTTTGACAGTATGGCCATTTGTCGTAGCATAGAGCTGGAAAATAAGATCCTTTAGTTGTAGATATGTTTTTAAAGTCACTTAGGACAACATTTCAGTATTAAAACTTTTCCTAAGCGAAGTATTTGTACGCTTACTCTGACCCTTATTGGGCCACATATTTCCGGCTTACGCCCTGTAGAACCGCTTTATCTGAATAATCGGCTGAGGCAAGGAGTAGAGCTTTGGAAAGGGTAAATTTCGGATTCTTGAAGTCGAACCCCCCAAACACAAAGATTTAGTGGTCGTTTGGAAGGTTGTCGCTTACGAGAATCGTGACTTAGGGATTCCCTTCACAGAACACATCTACATGTGATTTTACAAGAGAATTCGTTACATGAAATTTTATGGTAGACGATTATACGTACAAATTCATATCGTCACCAAAAGTTCTTTTCTTTCTCTGAGTAGAGTCTGCGTAGTGTAGTACATACAGCGGATATAGAGGTCAAAACACCGCTGAAATGTGCTGATTTTCTGAATTCAAACTGTTTTTCGCTGCACCTTTTTCACAAAACTGAAATACCCGCAACCTATATTGTGTCAGTTTCCCCTTACCAGTACTCTCAGCTATTAAGGTAAGCTATCAAGGAAAACTGACAACTTCATGGTTGAGCTCCAGAGAACGTAAATGTACTTGTTGAAGCGCAACTTCAGTGTGATTTTGTAAAGAAATTGCACAAAATTTTTGTTCTGAATTGTGTTATCCAAAACAAAGCAGCTGGTCATATAGTCTTTTGTTTTGTGGCCAGGGGTGTCTGGAGGCAATAAAATTCTCAAGAATTTATGTCTGATTATTTATGAAAATAAAACAAAGTTTTTCGTTGAGATGTCACATTTTATGACAAGCTGCTTTTGAAACAAGGCAAAATTCGAACAAATGTCTTTTTTAACCGTAGCCTCACATCTTTGTTCAGCTTTTTACATGCTGTCCCAGATTTTCGCGATAGTGATATGTAATGTATCGATAAACACTTAAATATTTCAGCTGTCTTGTGAAAAACTTTCTGTGCGCCTGCCACAAAGTTCCACGATTATTGGAAAAGAAAAAACAAACAATTGCTAAAGAACAGAAATAAAAAAGAAACAAAAACAAAAAAACACGAGGCATTAATCCCTCGCCGAGACCATTCAGGTTTGTGCAGTACAGAAAGTGACTTCTGACGATTTAGAAGACGAACAAACTGAGGGCCTTGCCACTGTTTCATGACTGATAACATTTTACTGAATAATATGGTTTTCCTTATCCCTTAAATACCTTTGCGCTGCTTTCATGCTTCACCCACCCACGAAGGAACTTTTTTCAGTGAAAACTAAAAACAAGAACTTGGGCAACCGTGATGTGTCTTAATGACTTACACTGCAGGAGAAAGGCCGATGAATGTTATGAACAATGGCTTAACTGTATTGTTTGTCCTTCATGCTATTACACTTGTCCTTCGGTCGATAACTTGAAAGCCAAAGTGAAAAAAATACGTGACAAAGAATTAAAGTATTTAACGTGATTTTTATTTTCTTTCATCTCATGCACTTTATGCTCTGCATGCTGGATAAGTCAAACATTTACAGCTGTCGGACTAACAGACTTCAGAAGATGTTTCAAAAGTCAAGTGGTCTTATTTTCATCTCAGCTGTCTTTACGGAGTAGTGGTGTCCTTTCCATGCATACCAGTTCACACCGTCGGCGTATGACTTGTGCTTGCCATGATGGTAGAGGGCATTCAGGTTAGAGGCATGACAGGCCGTATACCACCAGGCTCCTTTGTATGTTACAGCACAGTTGCTGGACCAGCTATCGTTATCTCGGTCTTTAGTCGAGAATGGGTAACCACGATGACCAGAAAGAGAATCACCTGCAGTTCCTGGGGAAAAATGACAGAGCTCATTTTATAATTAGAATTTTATATAATTAGAATTTTAGAATTAAAGATTTAAACTACTCTACTCTACTCTATTGAAAAAACTGAGTGAAAATCAATTTACTCGATGAATCTAACGGTCAAAGAAAAAAAAAGAAAATTAGCGAAAGTTTGCGTTGTCAGTTTAAGCAGTTTCAAGCAACGACTATTGAGTCAAACTGGGAAAACCGATGTACGTAGTCAGTAAAATAATCAAGTCCCTTGTTAGATTCTCTCATATTTGCCGTAAAGTGAGCTAAGTGAAAAATGATTACAGATAGGGAAGTATTAAGAGTATTAAAGCATATAAAGCCGTGATAGTGGTGCATCTACACTGTACCTGAGTATGTTCCCAAGCTAAGCTTGTAACTAGCCTTCTCGCTTGTAACTGCAAACATGTCGTATTCAGCGTAGGCAATTTTACCCGTAGTGTCCTCCAGGTCAACTCGTAGCTTGCTTTTTGTTTTGGTCAAGCGGTGAATCTTGTCCAACCCAAGCCAAAATTCACCGTTTAGGTTACCAAAACCTCGTTTGTAGTCAGCCCAACCGCGATAGAAATCAACCGAGCCGTCCAGTCTCTTTTGGAACACTGTCCACCCCCCACCGGCTGTTTTTTGGTCACAAAACACATCGAAGGTACCTGTGCCATCAGGATCGATTGTATAAACGCCGCTGATTTTCTCGCCCGATTTGTACAACTCAGCACAGTTTTTCTTGGCTGTTGAGCAAAAAAGAGGAAGTATTCGTTAAATTGATATAATTGCATGCGAGTTATTTACTGAATGTGTACGCATTGGTTAATTGATTCTAGAGATATTATTTCGTGGACCTTTGGAAGAAGTTTTGTTATTTTTCAAAATTTTCATATCTTCCTGAAGTTCGCCAAGTTGCTTCTTCATTTCCTGTAGGATATTCTCAATCTTCTTGTTTGGACCCGCGTAGAAACTGTTGTAGACGTTGGTGCACTGTTTTGTGGGGACTGTAGTTACTTGGGCGCTGTTTGCTTTCTTCGCCAAAGACTGGCTCACCACAAACAACGCCAGGAGCAAAAGGCTAAAGTGAAAACGGAAAGGAAAATAAGACATCGCAAAAATTTCAACTCAGATAGGATGTTTGGCTTCTTCTTTCACGTCGACGGTTTATTGATGAAGGATCAGGTGTAACGTCTCTTACGCGAAGTGATCTGACTAGTGATTTGGCTTCTGTCTTGTAATCGTCTGTATGGCCTAGAGCCTTACATGGCATTTTTTCGTGTCCTGAGTTGTCTTTTGTGTGTGTGTGTTTTTTTTACCATATGCACGTGTCAATAAACAACGGCACACTTTAAGTGACTCATTTCTGTTCTGTCAATATTTGATGAATACCATTCAAACACCCAAATAAGTCTACAAGGTTGTTGCTGTCCTTGTGCTTCAAGTGTTCAAGGAGAGTGAAATGTTTTAGAACCGTGCATTAGCATTTCCTTTTGTTTTAGTGCATTCATCAACACTTAAATAAGCATTGTTCATTTTAGTATTAATTCCATTGTTTCTATGTAAATCTTTAGCGTCTTTATTTACTTTTTAGGAGGGGGTGGGGTAGGGGGGCTGACGCTGGGGGATTTAGTTTTGGTGATCTCGAATTCTTTTCTAAAACCCCATTTACACGCGCTAAAAAAATCGGCATGGCACGCCAAATTTATGGCACCGTGCTGACGATTTTAAGGCACGGCACTCCCAATTTTCGACGTGTAAACGTACCGGTCCCAAATGTAATGTGGCACCAGTGCTAAAAATTTTAGGGGTGCCGAAACTACCTCGCGGAGGTAGTCTCGGCACGGGTAAACGAGACACGGTGCCAAAAATTTGGCGTGCCGTTGCCTTTTTTTTGAGCGCGTGTAAATGAGGTTTAAGCCTAGTTCCTAAGTCTTTTGGTGTAAATTTAGGACTATTAATTCGTGGCAGGATTTTTTTCCTTCTATCTGTTTACAGGATTTTGTTTTTCAAAATAATCTATACCTCTCCCACCTCTCAAAAGTTAAACTGTCCGTCGGACCGGACCGCTAGTGAAACTTACAAAATTCTGAAAATTATTGTAAAATATCAAGATATGATCTTTTGAAAATGTAAGAGGAAGATGCGCATGGTAGCCCAAGCTCGAAACATATACGTCGGCACCGTTGTGTAACGTTCGAATTCATGTGTGATCTTCAACCCTGGGGGAAAAGGAAGTTGCATGATGGGTAGGCTTCTTCCGGAGGTCCAACCTCTTACTCTTTTATATACCATTTTTGTCAGAAAAGGCATCCCTTTCGCATGCCTTCTATTGACCATTGGTACCCCTTTCATATACCTATTTAAGCACTTTTAAAGATGGATTAGTAGTGGTAACAGGACTGAGTGGAGTCCAATTCGGTCTGTAATCATACGAGTGATTAACAAAATCAGACGACCGCGTAGCGGGAGTCCGATTCGTTTAATCACGAGTATGATTACAGACCGAATTGGACGACACGAAGTTCTGTTACCAATTAATCATAACTTTAACAAAATTTGTGATATAATAGGCTCTTTTTTAAATCAAAACACAAGAAATTCGAAATTTTGTTTTGCTAGCAGTGAAAAAAAAAAGCCATTTAAGCGCGCGCGTGATGGCGCGTACTGTCCAATTACTTAAGGCTAGTTTTCACTAGCGACGGAGTCGGAGTCGGAGTCGTAAGCGGAGTCCTAAGAGCGCTTATGACCTGGTGAAAATCAAAAATCGGAGTCGTAAGCGGAGTCATAAGCGCGACGGAATCGGAGTCAGAAGAATCAGAACGTTTCCATTTTCTTCCGACTCCGCTTACGACTCCGTCGCTTACGTTCCGCTTATGATCTAGTGAAAACTAGATTGTCGGAGTCGGAAGCAGAAGCGGAAGGATAAGCCAATCAAAATGCACGTTCCCACGCTTTGTGACTGGTTTTGTTCTTCTGCTTCTGCTTCCGACTCCGACAATCTGGTTTTCACTAGATCATAAGCGGAACGTAAGCGACGGAGTCGTAAGCGGAATCGGAACGCTGTTTTCACCAGATCATAAGCTCGACGCTTCTGATTACGACTCCGACTCCGACTCCGTCGCTAGTGAAAACCAGCCTTTAGGCATGACGCGTACTGTCCTATTAAACTGTCCAATTAAGTCTGAAATCAGGGCAGTTAATAGCCAATCAGATTTGACAATTTTGTTATAGTTATGATTAATCACAAAACTAGACTCTTTCACAGCCATAAAATTCATCTGTTAGTCCTTTCGGGCCCTTTTACAGACCCAAATGACAGATTTCGCTACTCTTTCATATACTTCAACGAGTAAAATCCCTACCCTTTGATACACCTGAAGCCATAAAAAGGTACCCCTTACGGGCGGAGCCTCCCCGCATAGGCCATTATAGGGACTACCCCCTAGTCTTCAAGCCGGTTTTTATTGTTAACCTGCGTGAGTTTTATTGTGACCGGTTTGCTTATGGTCTATTGATAATTCGACTCGAGGACCTCATGTGAAAGAAGAAACACAACTCAACTAAGTCTAGTTAGCCGCCGATTTTTATTTCATAATTCGATTATATTAAATTAGTAGGTTACAGAGACAACCGTTTTTAATCCCATACAAACCCTTATATTTTAAACGCTACGTTACAATACCGATGCTCTGGTTTGCTGAGCTTGTGACTTTACAGGATTTTGCATTCCCCCCGAGCTCGAAAATGGCTATCTTGACCGTTAAAAAAGTCGAAACGTTTTTTCTCTCGACTATTTTATTTCATGAATTAAATCTATTTGAAACAATTTGTTGATTAGAATAAAAATAAAAAACTAACTTGCTCGTTAACGCGAAGATAGTGATCAGTTCTCATCAAAATGCTTAAAACCGCATACGTTTCGACTAAAACGTGAAACTTCCTAGTTACCCGAATTCTGGAGGAAATGCTGTATGTGTTTCTGTTCGCTATAATGAATTTTTTTAAACTGCCGCTCATTTTCACTTTGGTGGCTGCTAGCATTCAGTCTCACTTTCTCATGTTTTTCTTTCATCGAAATTTGTCTCCTTTCCTTTATCTCTCTCTCTCAAGCTCTTTCTCTATTTTTCACGTCAGTGTAGACATTAAAATTTAGTTGGAAAGAAGACTCAGCTCTGTTGATGATTTTTCCCTCCAAAGGTCCGAGTGGTTATGCGATATAGATTTACCGCCAAAATTAAACGCGCAAGTGCTTGAAATGCGAAAAAAAGAAGCAAGCCTGTTTTTAAAGTCGGGAAGATATTATACAACTTTTCCCCGAAGGGGAGGTGAATAGTGGTGGATATACAGGGTGTTTCAAAAGTTCTTTCGTATTTTGCGAAAAGCATTTAATGCTTCTTTAGGCAATTGTAAACTGATTCAGGTAAGAAATTTATCTTAATAACCTTTTGAAGCAATTTCAAACTAAAATTTGAAGAAATTATAATATTTTTGAAGTTTTGCTCCAAATGTGCATGATCGCGAGTTTTTTCCCGCCATATTTTTCCTACCCATTTTGTACATTTTCTGTTTTCGCTTTTTGGCCGTTTTCTTTTATTTTCTGTACTCTTTCACGAAAATGGAGGCCTGCACTGTTTGTGCTAACGCTCAGGGCATCTATTTTTACGGTCTTCTGGCCATTCAGTCACTGAAATCGCTAAACTATTAAACAAGTCTGAACGATATAAGTGAACAAGTGGTCAAAAGTAAAGACTTTAGAAGACAAACCAAGGAAAGGATGGCCGTTTTTTTTGTTTAAATGTGTAAGAAATATCATCGAAAAAGGTGGAAGTATATGCGTAACAAGTCTACAACACAGAAAGGTAAAAAAAAATTCAACTTCACAATTTCAAAGTTTCGAGCACAACAGTATGAAGATATATGACTAACAAAGGTTGGAAAGCGTTGAAGAGAAAAAGGCGGCGCACATGCAACCTCGTTCCCAGGGTTCTCTCCTACCCGGCCTAGAACCCTGGGAATGAGGTTGGCTCACATGCAGACACGGTGCCAGAAGGATCTGGAAACTTTATAGCAAAAGACGACCTAGCCTGTTCCAGGCTCTCAGATAGTGGCAGGCCCGTAACCAGGGGGGTGCACGGGGTGCGTTCGCACCCCCCACCCACAGGACCCAAAGGTCCGCATTTTGATACTCAATAAAAAAAATACATTTCGGTAGTTTGGTCCACTTTGGCTTCGTTAGCACCCCCTCACATAAAATCCTGGTTACGGGCCTGAGTGGGGAAGACGCGAAAATGGGGGCAGGACGGAAAAAAGGAAAAAGTTTCCTCCCGTCTTTTTTCGTGTTTTCGTGTTCGCGCTTTCTCAATTCCGCTGGTCCGACTATCTCGGAGCCTGGAATAGGCTAAAGACAACCGGCCGGCAAACTCAAGTGATGTGAAACCCCTAGAGACCATCTGGATTATCTTTGACGAGACAACATACAAAGATCCAGCCCAAAAACACCGGACGAGCTAAGACAGTGACTACGCTTCGCCTGGAAAAATGTGCCTTCAGACACGCTTTGAGAGCTCATACATTCTATACCTCACCACTTATAAAATGTCAGATAATATAAAGGAAGACATTTTGGTTACTTCTATTTCAGTTATTCAATGTTAAATGAATAATTAATAACATACTTAGTTTTACAAAAGGTAGTTTTAATAATCAGTGAAATTTAATCGATGAAAAAACTTTTGAAACACCCTGTATATATACCTCGACTCGAAGCGTCGAGGTATATATCTAGCGCTATGAACCGACCCTGAGGGGGATAGTTGGATAAAAATCGAAAAGGAACTTTTTGTAAAAAACAGACGTGACTTAGTTAGAGTTTGTTTACGTTTCAATTTACAGTGTTTAGGGGGATCATTTCTTATGATTTTGTTACAAATTCAGTAAGAAATTTTTTTCTACCGACCAGTAAACACCGACAAGCCAAATTTTGTCTCGTTCTTGGTATTTGCTGGTGCAGCTGCTTCACTTTACCCCTAAATTTTATCTTCCGTAACTGTCGCGAAACGGGAAGCCATTTTGAATCAGTCCGAAAACAGTGAATATCCAAGGATATTCCGATACGGGAGCCAATCAGAACGCGCAAAAGTTGCTATCCACTGATTTGGTCAATACTGAATATATATATCTAGCCGGATTTATGAAAACCGTACCATCGGACACCAGGAGCCCACACACCTTAAACTGACTCAACTAAAGTAAATATCGCCAAGAAACTCAGCTCTTACCCATGGTTCTCTTAAGTTGACTCTCTTCTTGGTTCCTGATTAGCAAAAGAAACATTCAAGTCCATCAAAAAGACACTCTGTACTTGTCCATACACTCTAGCTGCTTAAAGGCCCTGAATGACGGAGGACGCTTGAGACTTAAGCAAGTTCTAAGCAGAGAAATTCAAGGTTAAATCACCCCCCCTGACTTCCTCCACCCCCGCCAACCTAGCACTTGCTTGAGGGGAATGCTTTCATTGGCCAATGGGCCTCAAACGTTACAAGAATTTGACATGACAAACTAAAGGCAGACATGACCAGTGCACTGACTCTCCCAGACCATGACTAACGGAAGGTACAACGCTTTTGAAGCACCCTCCCCCGCTAGGGATTGACATGGAGGCCCCTTTCCAACCCATGGCGAGTTAGTTCAGGGACTGAACTTGTCAATGAGACCAACCAGGACAGCAAGCCCCCTATGTTTTTTCTCACCGCAGTGACCAAAAAGCTGGCTATCGCCAGCTTTCTGTGCGAATATTCTGGTCCATTTTGAGGTATGTTTTCAAAAATTCGGTTAGATATATATATATATATATATATATATATATATATATATACATATATTTTTTTGAAGTTTTAGGTATTTAATAACAAAGATTAAATGATTTAATTTATTTATACTTTTTTACATTTCGAATTTCTTTCATATAAAAAACGACTTCAACGAGTTCTTGTTTTCCTATATTTCCTATACTTATAATAATGTTATCATAGTATCGTATTGAACTGCACGCTATCCTTTATTTCAAATTGTAACGTCTTAGCTTTAATTACCTAGTCATTGTATGTCAGACCCTGAAGAAGGAAGGCCGTGCTTTCCGAATTATTGGTAAGAAAAAATGTTTATTACCGACTTGCTTCTTTTGTTCGATATTTTCGTTTAAAGCTGTTAAGATCCTTTTTTTAGGATCCTCTCCTTCTATTTCTTGAAATCCGTAATTTCACCCCAGCTTATTGAAGGTTTGGCGGTATTTTGAGCTATTTTGGCAGAGCCAAAATTTCGTTGATGCAAAGATAACCACTGATCTTCTTACCTCGGTAGGAGACATATTTGGCTATATCTCCAAGGATGGCCGAGGAACTGATTCCGCGGTGGACAAATCAGGCTGGGTGGTGAACGGACTAAGAACCTCACGGTGGAAAACGTACTAAGTGAAAATACTTAGTGAAGCGCGCATAGAATTTTACATTTTGAGGGAATCGAGCAAACTTCCTGAACTACATTGTGTCCAGTAAGACAAAGCAGTTAGCCAGGGGTGTCTGGGGGCAATAAAGTTCTCGAGAGTTTATGTGTGATAATTTATGAAAATATTACAAAGATTTTCGTTGATGAAGTCACAATTTATAACAAGCTTTTGAAAGTGGTCAAACTTCAAACGCAGGCTGACGCGTTTCCGTTATACCCATGGTAACTGAGCTCCGTTCAGATATTTACATACTGTTCCAGAATTTCGCTATGTTGGATGTATCGATAAACACTTCAAGTCAATATTTCAGCTGTCTTCTGAAAAATGTTCTGTGTCTACCGGCAACAAAGTTAAAGCAGTATTGGAAAAAGAAAAAAAAAGGAAAAAAACAAAACAAAACAAAACAAAACAACGACAACAAAAAAAAAAAAACGGGAGACTTTAATCCACACCTAGACAATTAGTTGCTCTTGGTTGGTGTTCATCACAGAGGCTTTGAGGCCCATATCACCCAAGAAGTAATGGAAATTTTGGGAGCCTTACCATTTTTGTTGTTAATGTTGTTCTTTATATCCCTTAAATAACTCTGCGTTGCTTTTGTGCTCCACCTACCCACAAAGGCAACTTTGTACATGTTACGTGAGAAATAACAAGGATATGGACAACCGTGATGTGTCTTTATGACATGTGAGTTTTGCGACAGGAAAAAAGTCAACGTTATGAATAATAGCTTAACCGTGTGACCTGTCCGGCCCTTGATGCTATTGCACTTGCCCTTCTGCCGATACCTTGATAGCCAACTAAGTGAAAAAATACTGAACATAGAATTATACTGAGTTTTAACGTCACTTTATTTTATCCCATGTACTTTATGCTCTTAGTATTGGATAAACATTTACAGCTGACGGACTAACAGACATAAGAAGAGGTTTCAAAAGTCAACTGGTCTTATTTTCATCTCAGCTGTCTTTGCGGAGTAGTGGTATCCTTTCCACGCATGCCAGTTGACACCGTCGGCGTCTGACTTGTGCTTGCCATGATGGTAGAGGCCATTCAGATTAGAGGAATGACAGCTTTCATACCACCAGGCTCCTTTGTATGTTACAGCACAGTTTCTGGACCAGCTATCGTTATCTCGGTCTTTAGTCGAGAATGGGTAACCACGATGACCAGAAAGAGAATCACCTGCAGTTCCTGGGGGAAAATGATAGAGCTCGTTTTCTAAAAAGTGAAGTCATGCTAATCTGCTGTTTCCAAAAAAAAAAAAAAAAAGAAAAGAAAAGACTTACTCGAGGGATCTAACGGTCAAAAGAAAAAAAGAGCTTTCTGTCAAGCAGGGAAAAATTAATCATCCGGCATGTACTTAGTGCATGAGCAAGAAAATCAAGTACCGTTTTAGATTCTTTCATTGATATTTGCCGTATAAGGAACTGAACACTAGATAGGGAAGTACTAAAGGGGAGTTCGAAAAGCATTTAAAGCCGTGCAAGTGCATTTATATTTACTGTACCTGAGTATGCTCCCAAGCTAAGCTGATAATTAACCTTCTCGCTCGTAACTGCAAACATGTCGTATTCAGCGTAGGCAGTTTTACCCGTAGTGTCCTCCAGGTCAACTCGTAGCTTGCTTTTTGTTTTGGTCAAGCGGTGAATCTTGTCCAACCCAAGCCAAAACTCACCGTTTAGGTTACCAAAACCTCGTTTGTAGTCAGCCCAACCGCGGTAGAAATCAACCGAGCCGTCCAGTCTCTTTTGGAACACTGTCCACCCCCCACCGGCCGTTTTTTGGTCACAAAACACATCAAAGGCGCCTGCACCATCAGGATCGATTGTATAAACGCCGCTGATTTTCTCGCCCGATTTGTACAACTCAGCACAGTTTTTCTTGGCTGTTGAGCAAAAAAGAGGAAGTATTCGTTAAATAATTAATATTAGAATTGAGTTCTTTACTGAATGTGTGCGCACTGGTTAATTGAATTCTAGAAATAATATTCCGTGGACCTTTGGAAGAAGTTTTGTTATTTTTCAAAATTTTCACATCTTCTTGAAGTTCGCCAAGTTGCTTCTTCATTTCCTGTAGGATATTCTCAATCTTCTTGTTTGGACCCGCGTAGAAACTGTTGTAGACGTTGGTGCACTGTTTTGTGGGGACTGTAGTTACTTGGGCGCTCTTTGCTTGCTTCGCCAAAGAATTGTTCGTCACATACAAGGCCAAGAACAAAAGGCTGAGGTGAAAATGGTAAGGAAAATAGGACATGGCGAAAATTTTAGCTGACTGAACTAGAGTGACTTTTTTGCCTTCAGACCAGTTTCACGCGCGCTGACGTTGGATATTGATAATGGATCAGGTTTATTAACGCTTTTTATGTGAAGCAACTTGGCTTCTGCATAATAATCATTGTACTCAGAGCAGTCTTCAAGATATTTTTTCGTGTCAGTAGTCTTTTGTACTTTATGCCATGCATGTGTCAATGTTAAAATAACGCACACAATAAAAACTAAAGAGAAAAACCGTGACTCATTTTTCCCTGTAAATGTTTGATTAATTTCAAGTACCTAAATAAATAAATCTATACAATAAAATTGTTGCTCTCTTCGAGTTGCAAGTGTAATGTTAGTACGTTGGCATTTCATTTCATAATTAACTATAAACACTTAGTAGAGACTTTGACCGATTATTTAGTATTCAATTTCTTCGTTTCCATGGGAAGATATATTAGTGTTTTTTCCCTATCGCATTGAGGGCCGACACTAACTTAACTTTTGATTTGTTTCTTATTTTTATGGCGACGTACCATAACCACGATGACAGAATTGTTTCGTTTCAGGTCTGTTTGCAGGATATAGTCTATTTTCTGAAATTACCCGTTTACTCAGTCCCCAAAGTTGAATGGTTGGTGTAATATATGACGCCAAGAGAGGATAAAGGAGAGAGAGAAGGCATCCCCCATACACACCCTATTCTAAAGGTAATTCGTCTCAAGACGTTTCTTTTAAGACCTCCTCTGTCCCCTTTATCCTCTCTTACTGACGCACATGCTAATTTTACTGGATTTCACTTGAAAGTGACAAAGACGGTCTTGAACGCTAAAAATTGGAAAAGGTTTATCATTTGGCCTGTCTCATTTTAAAAATTGGTATTTCAATCTATATCAAAGAATCTATTGATTAAAAATTTATGAAGTACGGAAAACTGTCAACGACACGCTTCAATTCCTTTCTCGACATTACTCTACATTCTTCATTTTTTGCCGTACCTAACCGTGAAACTGTATTGATTTTACAGTTCCCAAAATTGTCTCTTGATTTTTGGCTTTCTGAATCAACTACAAGTTACTCGATTAAGCGCCGCGTTGTGATCAAATTTACCGTCGATTAAACGACCCTCTCAAATAAACGCCCCATCAATCAGAATAATTCGGCGTGTATTTGAGGATTATAGGAAAAAACTCTGTAATGTACGCACGTATACACCATCCAGACAATTTATAACGATTCTAACTCAACAAAAAAGCGAGACTTTGGAACTTAAAACTCTTTATGTTTTACATGATATTAATTAACGATTGCCGTAGTTGTTTTAATTTCCGTAAGGAATGAGATTATTTTGAAATTAACGCCGCGCCCTCGATTAAACACTTCTTTTGAATAAATGCTACAACTTAAATAAAGGCATTGGCGTTTAATCGAGTGAATACAGCTATTTTATGACGTATTTCTATTGAAAGTTTCAGTACGTCACTCTGACCTCCGATTTTCATTCAAACTTAAAGTATCCTTTTGCCGTGATGCGTATTATAAGTGCGCCGGGAGTAAGACCGTAAACGTATTATTCTACGACTTACAAATTGTGATTTGCCCGGGATCACTGACTGAAAAACCAGACAGCCATATGCTTTTGGAGATGAAGAGAAAATCCCTTTAATAATCTAAAGAGAATCGACGAGCATACTGAATCAATATACGGACCTGCTTTGTGTGTCAATTCTTCCTTCAAGGTGTCTGCTGTTTCGAGTGTCTAAATCTAACCACTCATCAAAGTCAAAAGGGTTTTGTGACGGAATGATTAGCATAGAGAGTTCTCTTTGCTTAAGAACCAGTTAAAACGGCATGTTTTAGAAAACAAAGCTACTGTACGTTGGTCAAGAATTCAGTTGAGTCGGTACTTGAAACACTTGGTTCTAAAATTAACTTAGTACAAAAACTGAACAAAATATAAAATATAAAATGCTCGCTTGATTCTACAAGTAATTATTATCCTCTGATTTTAGTTCGCCGTTCTTCCTTGCTATCTACAAATTGTTGTAATTGTACACAACTTTAGTTCCTGGGAATTAGATAGCGCCGGTCGACATAGAAAGTCTTCTCTGACCCTTTCTATATTTGTGTACATGGTCTGAAAAAAGATCATTTCAATATGAGATCGATCCAACATTGCAGTTCATTTAACGCCCCAACTTCGATAATAGATAGTATTTTCATACAAATACATGTAAAGTTACTTTTTACGCAATTCAACAAATTAGCCTCTTCTTAGCTCCCGCTCGTTTATTTACATAACAAAAGAAGAAGAAGAAAAAGGAAAAAAAAAAACACTCAAAATAGACTGCAAAACAGTCCGTATTTTTGCGTATTGAAGTACACCGTACGCACGAACAGTTCAACAAAGCTGAAAACGGAGGAGACACGGTTTTTTTCTCTCGCCTCGCTACTCTTACGCTCCTCTAAACCAATTTTGAGAAAAAAAAAAAACAAAAAAAAAAAACGACTGTTTTGCAGTCTACACTCAAAATGGCATCTTTCATCTAAGTTATAACCTCTCATTGCATGACTAAGAATTGTAAGCTGTGTCTTCAACAGTCTTTTCCGGGTTTACGTGCATGGCTATATAACCCATGCACTTCGGCGGTTTCTCATCCGGACTTAGATTTCCTTATAATTCAAATCCTTTTTCAATAAAAGATAAATTCAGGTTATCATTTATGAATTTCAATCCGTATAATGTTTCACTTATCGATTATTTAAGGACAAAATTATAAAGAAAATCCGTTGAGACCTCAGTCCGGAATCGATTAATTTAATATCCAACCAACGTTGCATCCGATCCAGTACGAACACTCGTCTTTACTCATTTGTTAATGTTGTCAAAACTATCATGGTTCATTTGTCAAATTCTGTCAATAAAAATGCTTTTCTGTCTTTGCTGTTGTCAAGTAGTTGGGGAATTTTTATTCACTTTTCAGAGTCTGAAAAGCACTTAAGTTACCAAAATTATCTCATATTAGGTCAAAATAACTCACTGACCAGATATTTCCCTCTTTTTAAAGGATCTTATATTAGTTACGCACGCAGTTTTTGCGGTCATTAGAGAACGAATTGGCGGCCCTTATTTTGTGTACGCGCTTACGCAGTTTGGCGTGGGTGGTGAATTGAACAACACGAAGAAAGTCTTCCCTGTCTACCTCAAACAATGAAAAGCAAGGGAAAAGATATGGTTGTAAAACGAGATAATCATAGTGCGAAACACGCACCTGACCTTAGTTGGCGAGCCAACGCGGGAACAAGCAAAACGCGATAATAGATTATTTCATTTACTTGAATCTTTGCTAGTAATTGATAATTTCTGAAGAGAATTATACTGAGAATAGTATGGCTTATATATCACCGGATTCTTTTCATCCAAGAATACTCTTTGTCTTTCGTTTCGATCGTTTTTTCTCGCGATATCACGAATCACGTGATCACATGCTAATAATACCGGATACAGCTGCTTGAGCATCACTCTAAAATGCAAATATCCATTCCAGAGTATGGAATCAGATCTCGAGGGATCTGACTCCTCAAGTAACGACGTAAAAGACCACGTCAGTATATCTCTCCTTCCTGATCAAAAACGCAACAGAAAGAAGCGATTTAGGGGTCAAAACGTTACTTTTAAACTGTGGAAGATGTTTGGCGGCAAGGCCGCCATTTGTGGCATCGCAACTGGGTTGTTGTTGCTTTCAGTTTTACTTCTCGCGGTCTTCGCTCGCCCGTCTTCTTCACACGAAACTGTCAACACAAAACGGAACAAGAATTTTGGCCATGATTTTGAACTGGTTAGAGATGCTTCTGTAACCGAGCATGTACAGAAGAAAGAAGCTCGCTCGCTGAGACTTCCGCGACATCTATCTCCGATCGAATATCTTGTCCATTTACATCCTAATCTGACAACATTTAAATTCTCCGGGAAAGTTGATGTACTTTTGAATTGCACTGAATCCTCTCATAATATCACCCTTCATGTTGGAAGGAAAATACAAGTTACGTCGGTGAAAGTGGCCATTTTGGAAAATTCTCTAGCTTTAAAAAGGGAGATAAAAGTGGCAAGCTTTAGTCCGCACTTGCCGGGTGAGATGATGTTGATCTCGCTTGACGAAGAACTTCAGCCTGGGAAGCTATACTTTCTTATGATTGAGTTTCATTCGGAATTGAGTAGAGGATTGTCTGGATTCTACTTGAGCAAATATTTTTCACCATCAGGGGAGTTAAGGTAAGTTGAGCCTTAAGTTATATAAGGGTAAGCTCATATTCATCAACCAAAAAGGTCGAAGAAAATATCAGGATGCTTTTTTTTATCAAATCGTTTTTTATTTCACTTAAGGGTTCATAATATAGTTTTTGTTTTATAACTTGACATTTTATTTCAGTGCAAGTGTTTTTATATCGCTAAAGTTAGGTTTATTGTAGAAGAAAGCCACCGCTAACAGCGAACGTTTAGAACGGAAAAAGGATCACGAAATTGTTTTCGAGTTTTCTCACGTTCGCTGGTCTTCGCGCTAAATGAGTTGCCATGCAATGTATGATTTGGTATCAATTCGCTTTTATTTAAAGTAATATTATACGTCTTTCAATGAAAATATTATTCATTTTTCACTTCAAGTGCGTGGAAGGATTATTTTTAAACGCAAAGTATTTTACAGAAGGAAGTTGTTTTGTGACTCTGGTACAACCATGAAGTGAATATCAACTTACTTTTATGCTAATCTCAAGAACATCAGTTGGCGTCTGCTCAGCATAATGATGAACTTTTTCCAGTATACGGTTTTTCTCACAAGAAGCTACAAAGAGTCATCGAACATAAATTAGTAATTTGGACCCGAAGGATTTAGCTTACATGTATATGCGCCATCCCTGTTACCACATTAAGCTAAGAAAAGTTAAGATTAAACACCAAAACAACTCTTACAGATATATATGCTTCTAATAATAAATATTCAAATGAAAAACTGTAAAGGCGGTGGGCGGTGATCTAATAAAATAAGAGAAGAAAAGGGTACAACTTAAAATTATCCTCCAAGGACCCATACATGTCCATGTTGCAGCACAGAATATTGAAAGCTTAGGTAATTAAGTTTGTTTTGAATAGTTGAGAAAAAATATCTGTAGTGAGTCCGCTCTAAGGTAAAAGCTGCAGTTAAACAGAGGTAGATCGTTTAATATTATATTACCTGTACCCAATCAATTGGCTGTTTCCAAACTAGAACATTGTGCAGTGTTCTCCCTAAATTTTAGCTTAGCAGGTAAGGGACCATTCTTGATCTGCAAGGCCAAAAAGATGTGCCAGAGGAGCACTTTCCTGCCAGGGGAGGGGCTTCGCGTTCATGAAGGCTTTTATTTTCAAGCATCCTGTTGACCAATTGACCGAAAAGTATTTTAAACACTTCAAAACGAAGAATTTTACGAATGAAGGCTGCCTTTGCCGCGAGGGTCAATTTAGTTACACAAGTCGCAGAAGTCGCAAACTTTTCCTGCTGGTCGAAAAAGCTTAGAATTGGGACAGAAGCCCACGAAAAAATCGTTAGCTTGCAGTGCTTTGAAAGGTGCCAGTCAGCATTTAAATAAAGTAATTAGGGAGAATAGCTGTGTTTTTCCGTATTTACTTCCTTTTCTTGCGGGGATCAGCTTGGATCACAACTTGCATATTTTTTGAAACAATTTATTTAATTTTAGTAACACTTCAAGAGGCTGCAGGCGGTAAGAAGTGTTGCTTCAAGCGGTAAATTTTACCAGTTACCGCCTGATAAGGAGAACACTGTTGTGTGGTATAAGTCAACATTGTATGGCTTGTTTAGAGTCAGGGTTGCTGTCACTATGATAATTCAAGTTGCTGGGTATAATAATTGGGAGCTTAAGCAAGGACGACGGTTATGGCAACGAGAACGATGAAAAATGCAATAGGTTTAGATTGCAAAGCAACAACTTTGCACATGTCATGCTATGTTGTACATTTCTTTGCTGTCTCTGCACAACTAAAGTACCATGTGAAACTTCCTTATTTCACGTTTTATGAAGGATGTGAACATAGGACAACAATTTCTTTTTCTTTTTGCTAACTTAGTTACAGTCCTTTAGAGTTAAACTCCTGAAAAAATTGCCAATACCATAAATGACCTATTAAATGCCCACTTCCAAAATGAAAGCCTCTTATCTAATAAGCGACCCCTCTATGCTGTTAAAATTGTATTAGACGCCCCTCTCTAATAAATGCCCCTTGTCTAATAGGCACTTCCCATGAGGATTACTCCAAAATACTAGGAATTAACAAAAAGGAGCGATATCACTCATTCAGTTTCTTGCTTGATTATGCAGGGTTTGTTTATCTCGATCATCTTGTACATGTACAATGTCAAGTTGATAGTAAGGATAGACTAACAAAAGCAACACAATAACCCTAAGCAAGGATTCTGACATCGATGTCGGGATTTGAAAGAGCAATATGGATCTCTAGATGGCCTAAACCCATAGATTGATGGCCTAAACCCTCTAGAGCCCAAATTTTAATTCACTTCAGTTTTAATTTGTGTAAAAATCGCTCGGCTTATAGTCGAATAAATACGGTATTCCGCTGTTTTTTAGTTCTCTTGATATATTTGCGGAAAGCATATTAGTTTTGTTGTGCTTGTTACAGTTTTTTTTATGAGAACAAATGCCTCTTTCTTTTAAATGCCTCCTATCTATTAAATGCCCTGATATGGACCCCCAAATCAACAAGAATCGCTGAAAAGCGATTTAACCAGGCTGCCAAAGGCAATTTTTCCAGGGAGAGGGGGTGCTGTACCACATAACCTTGTTGCTGACCACTGCATGACATAGCATGTCATGTGAGAGTTAAGCATAAACTCTTTTGAACGTTGTACCCTTTTGGAACACTTTTGTAACAAGAAAAATGAGAACCATTTCTAAGTCAGGCCTGTATAGTGACTTTTCGAATTCCACTGTTATGAATATTTAAGTAAGCAAGTTAGCCATTCTAAGCAGGAAACAATAAGCGTTATTTTCACGGACCCCTTCCCCAATCCCTGTGCCCCTGAGAATACAGTGTGACAGTATAACTTGTCTAATTTGACCTAAACGGAAATTCCAAAAGTTAATGTCGTTCTGCAGGTCATAAAACGCGGTTAATAACGAGCAGTACATTTCTCAATTCTGGTTCTTAAAACTAACAAAGCAAATTGAATTTAAGTTTTGTTTCTGTCTGATATTGCATTATAAAGTAACTGTTGTAGTGAATGTATATTGTTTTGACGTAGTGATCTACAATGAGCACATTCCCCAGGACATTCCTATCCTGTAAGGAATGTCTTTTCACACTCAGAGCAAGAACTGAATAATATAGAAAGAGACATTGGCCGTCACATTTTAACGGTTTAAACCTCAACACAAAGCATAGAGAAACCTTAAAAGCAACCCATCCTATCATCTTTTGTGAAAAAGGCACTGATAAAAACTGCCAGTGTGATAGCTTGAGAGGCGTCTTTATTCAATGGATGTACAAACACACACCCTAGCCACACACACAGAGAGAATTGCAATCATGTTGTGGAAGGGAAAAAACTCATCAGAAGGAACGAAGGAACGAAGTGCTTGGGATACCCCCCCCCCCCCCAAGAGAGAAAATCGAAGGTATTTTGTTAACTGATTCAGCCTACGGCAAGCTTAGTTAATTAGATACCCCGCGCTTTTATAAGGTCATTAACGGTATTTGACAAATTAAGAAAGAAAGTTTGAATTAGCACGAATTCACTTTTTGGGTGATGTTTTCGCTGCTGTTGCTGTCATCGATGCTTAAGCTCCCTATTACTACTGGTAGGCTGGGAAATGAACAACCAGGAAGTTATTTTGGTTTGGTTAAGCCCTTAGTTTAATAGCCCTACTAGAACCGTGTCTGGAAGGGTATTCTCGGGGTTCCAAGATTTGACTGAAATACAGTGCGAGGTTGGGAAAACATAAGCATTCTTGACAGGATATGGGATATATATGACCCCCACGTAGAAAGTATGTTGTCCAAAATTCTTGGCAGGGGTTGCAGTATTGGGATGGAAAACAGTATTTGCAGTAGAGATGACAGAAATTCAGGATGCGGGATTGTGGTGAAAAAGGAGTGGAGATGTAGAGTGAATCAACAATAACCTTGCAGATGCACTGTTTCTTGCCTGTGGGTAGCATCACTGTTCTACCTGGTAGCCTACCCATTTCTCCAGCATAACAGGCAATCTCCCTGTATTTACAGCTATGCATGTGTATAATTTAACAATACCTGTACACGGAAATGGTTTATCTTAAGGTCTCTAATATCTCCCTATTATATAATAATAATAATAATAATTGTAAACCTGTTATCCTGTCTGGCTTACCTATTCCCAAGCTAGATTTTTGTCAGTTTTGTTGAGCAGCATTAAATGAGTGTTCCATTAAGTTAACTTGGTAAGAAAGTTAATTATTAAAACTCCCCACAAACACAAAAGTAATATATAGCTTGACCGCGGCAGGATTAGCTCAGTCAGTAGAGTGCTTGACTGCAGAGCAGGAAGTCGCAGGCTCAATTCCGGGGGCTGCACCATTACTCAGGGTCTTAAAATAACTGAGAAATGAAGGTACTCCCTTTGCACTGCAAGCGGCTAGACCTTTGCGTGGCTCAGGCGACCACATTAAATGTCAGTCCCGTCTCCAGTAGGAGACGTAGTGTCCCCAGTACTTTCATGCTAAATACATTGGCACTCATATAAAGTGCATTTTTTTGTCCCTAGTGAGCTCCAGTCAAAATGAAAAAGGCTTATAGGTAGATTTATATAATTATTTGTGAACACTTACCTCAGTCCCCCTGGTGTCTTCTTTAATAGTGTTGTGATCATTCTGGTGTTTCTATGATCTATAGATATCTTGCTACAACTCACTTTGAGCCAACTGATGCAAGGAATGCCTTTCCATGTTTTGATGAACCTGACATGAAAGCCAATTTTACCATTGTAATAAAAAGAGAGAAACGTCATGTAGCATTGGCCAACATGCCGCTGAGTCACACTGAAGGGGTAAGTTTATGTAGGTGTTAGTAGTTTGTATTAAAGAAATAATGAATGAAGTTTACGTGTATAAGGTTGGGGCATGACGGCACCCTGAAAGGTTTCAGCTAGTGTCAGAGATACTTCCCTTGTGGTTTCTCTATCTACAACTCATAGGGTACCATGGAACTGGGACGTACAGTTAACTTAACTGAGTTTGCACATAGTTAATGTGCCAGCTTATTTTTCTCAGCTTTTTCATAAGTGTTGGCCCAGAAAGGAATCACACTGGAGTATTTTACTGGGAAATCTAGAACCCAACCATTTGAGGCAACTCATTGGTGGTATTGAGAATTTAAGTTGTTGATCATGGAGAATTGCTTGTAGAAGTTTGCCTAATTTTCAGGCAACTCTCTCTAAAAGAACCTACAATAACACTTCTATAAGACAGACACCTTAAGTCCCTAAAATACTGGTGGACACCTGCTGTTAGTCAGTCCCTGCTATTCTTTAGTCATTGCCTTTGGCTTTTTAAGATCCTCACCATTATTCCTAAAAAGAAAAATTACAGCCTGGTTCCTATAGAATAATACATCTTTAAGAAAGAGTCTGTCTGTAGTATGGTGTTATGCAAATCTGTACTCAAATAAAGAGTTTAAGTTATTAGCTAGAATTCTTTGGTCATTAATATTATTGGTTTAGTTGTGATTGTTTGGTGCACATTGGTTTGATTTACAAGAAAACAATAGCCATTAAACTCTGGGCTGCTTTTTTGTTGGGCTTTAATCATTCTCTTTAATGTGTTTTTCAGTGTAAAAATGACAATGAACTTTGTACAGACCACTTTAAACAAAGTGTCAAGATGAGCACTTATCTTGTCGCATTTGTTGTCTGCGACTTTAAAAGCATAACAAATTACACTCGTAGAGGCGTCAAGGTAACTTCTTGATTTTATTACATGTGTACTACTACCTTAATGGGATGTAGGTTTACATGAATAGTGCTTTTTTGAGGGAGGAAATCAAATTCAAAATTAGTCAGAATAAATTGACAGTACTAGTTTTTTGATAGCCATTTCAATACAAATGTAAGCTTTAATATGATATGGAGCTTTAGGTGTCTGCAGTTTAACCGGAGTGCCATACATCACTTGCACATAAGAAACCCCTGAAGGAATCTAGTAACCTTAATAGCAATGTTTAGTAAAACTAGCGGAGTAGCAGGGAGCGCTTATTTGAACTTGAATGCTAATTTTAGAGTGAAAGTTGTACCTGTTTGTTTACCTTATAATTTATCTTGTGGAATTTTGTTGCACCTGAAAATATCGACACATGTAGATGTACAGCTGTACAACCTCCTCATGGAACGTACAATGTGAATTATTCCCCCTTATGTGTAATATGAAAAGAGGTTTCCTCTGTCTTTCAATCTACAGGATTCTTCTTTGAAGGTTGTTTCCTGACCTTCAACTTTTGACAAAATATTTCATGCTGTTTTTAGGTCAGTGTCTGGGCACCTCCAGAACAGATTGATCAAGGAGAATTTGCTCTAAAAGTAGCTGTAGAAGTTCTCCAGTATTATGAGGAAATTTTTCAGGTAGACTACCCATTACCAAAGCAAGGTATGCGATTTTCTTGTGTCTTGATTTAATTTTATCCATGTACTAAATAAATATTATTAAAGTACTCTACATATCTGCCACTGCAAAGTTTGGTGATACATTTAACTTCCATTAATTATCAGAACTAGCCAGTCAGACCACTCCTATCGTAATGAAAATTTTACTGGTTATCAAAATTGTTCAGCCAGATCAGTCAATTCCTACAATAATATGCATGGGTTTGATGGTTTTTAAGCAAAAACTCTTTGAAAAAGCCTTTCACTTTTTTAAATGACAGGTTCAGCTGGCCAGTACTGACTTTTTGAAAAGCACCCTTTGTGTGTGACAGTTGCATACAGTGTAGCAGCTGTCTTTCAAGTTTTGAGCTGTTTTCATTCAAACACTCCTTTGACTGCATGTGTGATGCAATATACCATACATCTACATGCATGATGAAGAAAGAAAGCATAGAAATAAGGAATTTATTATTTCATTTACTATTAAACTATAGTATTCATGTTCTAGCTGAAATGCTAATTGGCTTGTAGAGACAGAGTAATCATGTAAACTACTAGTTACATTGTACGTAACGTGTTGCCAAGAGTCTTACAATGTACTTCAAATAATTATTTACCATGAAAGTAAAAATTAGTTTACTATTATTTAGTTTATTATTTACCATATACCTGCAGATATCAATTAATGAATTAGGCTGAGTAGGATGTGAAGAATTATGCAGATTGAGGACTTGCATTGGATGTTATTCACTTCGGGCCTTCAGCCTTGGTAGATAACGTCCTCCAAGATCTGCATAATTCTACACATCATACAAAAGCTGAATTCAATGTAATATTGTTTTATTATTCATTCAAAATAATTATTTCTATTAAAGTTCTTGACAAGCTTAACCTCTTGTAGACTTCTTTCAAAACATTGGCTTATTTCTTGGCATGGTTTCAGGATGTAAACAGATCTTTTTCCTTGCAGATGCTCCTTAAAAAGTAGATTACATCCATCAAACAATATGTTTTGACTATTCTTGCGTTTCTCCTGCTCAGTTTATGAGTTAGTTAGAAATTCAGCTATTTCATCTTCAGATAGTTGTGGAATAAAAAGCTAGGCTTTCCTACCTGGAAATGAGGTTGATCGATGGTACATCATAGTTATGGTATATCATGTTAATTTATACCATTGAACCCATGGTATGTTGCTCACATCTTCCAAATAATTATGTAAGCGCCAGTTGGTCATGAAGAATGAGCTGGGAGATTGGAGCCACTCAGAACTGCAAAATATTTTGAATGAATAATAATAACATATATCAACTGTAAAAAAGAAGTACACAGTAGAGAAGCTGTTCAGCACTCTAAGAAAATAGTTATTACGTACATTATATCCTGGATCCACTTTTAAAATAATAGATCTCATTGCCATTCCGGACTTTGCTGCCGGAGCCATGGAGAACTGGGGTTTGATCACTTATCGATTGACTTCCCTGTTGTATGACAAGCATAAGTCATCAGACTCAAACAAGCAGTGGGTTGCTGTTGTGGTTGCACATGAGCTTGCTCATCAGGTTTGTAAATTGCTCAAAAAAGTGTATGTGAAAGTGTTCGGAAAAGCACTGAAAAATTTGGTGATTGTCTAGGTCTCTGTCTTTCTTCAGGTGCTGGCTTTTTTTCCTTCTTCTGTTGTATTATTTTTGCCTTTGCTCTGGCTTATGTAGCTGAAAGCTTTTTTTATTTTCAGTGCTTACTGTAAGTTTTTTTGTATGTGTTTTTTTTTGTGTCTTAGTGCATGTATCTTAAATGAAAAAATTTAAAGTGGGATTAAGATCAAAATCACTGCCAATTACCTATAGGGCATTCTTTCCTGGATACTCCACATGCAAATTTTGTTGTTGTTGCTGATCAAAAATGTATATGCATGAAAACTTTCTGTCGTACCATCTAATAGTATATAATACATTGGTACAAGACTGATTACCTAAAAAAAAAGAAAAGAAAAAAAAAGAAAGAAAACTAGGACATATGACCCCATTTGAAACCAATTTAGGCAGTTTGGTTCTGGTATGTGGTCATAGTTGTGAAAATGGTTGATTGTGAAATTTCATAGTGTGTTCTTTGCAATATTGTTTTTGTCCATTATACTCTTTTGGTGTTACACTGTATCACCTCTAATACAATAACCTCAAAAATTGCTGACCATTAGTTTGTTTGCTGTAAAACAGTGCACCAGTAAAACTTTGCTGCATCTGCACAATGCCATAACAGTTTTTTTGCGTGCTGTTTTGTTTTATAAATAAGTTTAACTCAGCTGTACAGACATGTACCTTAAGTATTAATTTGAATAACTTTTAAAATATTGATCACTAATGAAATAATAAAGGAAAGCCACTGATTAACTTCATTTCTCTTTAAACAACATATATTTTGTTGTTAACGTTTTTAAAAAGAGCCTAGCACTAAGTTAGAAGGGACAGTCCGTAGATAATGATTTATTAAAAATCAGTAAATTTAAAACATACAAGTTAAAGATGGTGATCAAGCTCTAGGCTGCCCATTGTGCTTTTATAATGAGAGATTGTAATGTCTCACTATAAATGTGATTTTGAGCACTCATAAAGATATCAGGGAAATTATAAACATTTAAACAAAATAATAAACTCATTCTAAACTATAAAAATGTTTAAAGTTGTAATCAAACCCTGGCACTTGGCTGTTAAAAAAGATGTATGCGTGGCTTTGACATGAATACACAATTATAATAGTCAACTTTTATTGTTGACATGCTCAGGACGTAAAGTTAGTGGTACAACTGTAATTATTATGGCAAGAGTCTGTAAATGTGCTGAATATAAAACCACACATTGCAATTCTATGTAAATCATCTAAAAAAAGAATGATTATACCATATGTAACAAGCTTCAATTTTTAAATGTAAGGTTAACCGTGATGGTCTACGGGAAAACGTACACTAACGGCTTTCCGTTTAACGGTGAAACGCACAGCTTCCGAACGAGTTGCAAACGGCTTTCTCACCCGTTCGAACGGGTTCATCAAACGGCTGAACGGGTTATGAAGTATCCCGAACTGCTAACACGAACGGGCGAACGGCTCACTCACCCGTTCGAACAGGTTGACATAAAAACGGGTGAACGGGTTCGAACAACTCGCGATGAACGATGGTGTCATATTATCATTCCGAAGGAATGGACAAATCTAGTCCTATTTAGGTTATGTTGAAAACTGTCCTGATGTATTAACAAAAGTTTATTTTTTTTAAGCAGTTAAGTTTTGATAAAAAGGACTTTGCACTACTTCTACTGAGGCAAAAGTCGAATTTAAAGGAAAGTTGCCATTTGTTTATCTCTGCTGTGTCGTGCGTTATAATGGCTTAGATTTGTCATACAAAAGGAAGCCATATACAAATTTGCTTTGCATATAATTTGTGAAAGAAAAAATACATGTGATGACATCCAAAACTAATAATATTATTATAGTGCGAAGCCATTTATAAATGGTTTTGTTAAACAATTTGTTAAATAAGAATAAATTTAAATTAGAAATAAAGAAAAAACATACCTTAAATTTTTTAAAAGGAATTTGAATTTTAAAGTTATGATCTTCATACTGTTATGGTGTTGTATGCAGACCTTATTGCAGTACCTGATTTTCCCACTGGAGCAATGGAGAACTGGGGTCTTATCACTTTTAAGTTGACCTCAATCCTCTATCACCCGGGCAAGTCGTCGGACAGCAACAGACAATGGGTGGCAGTGGTTGTCGCACATGAGCTTTCTCACCAGGTTAACTAGCTTACAAATGAATTTATCGCTTTCAATCGGCTTTGACCTGGCCATAAGTTACTATTTTTTTTTACCAATAATTGAATTGATTGAACTTCAAACCTCATCAATAATAATCGTAAAGTAGACTGTTCACAGTCCCCAGTTTTTCTGATGATCGTCTTAATCGAGCGCTTTGCGTTATGGCTGGCCATCTTGGATCCAATGAGTGTCAAATCTACAGTGTACTTGGGGGGCCAGGGACGGTGCAGGTCTAAACCACGACGCCTGCCCCCTTGGTACATAAGAAACCAATGTTTCCACCCCTGCTGGTATAAAGTGCCCTATCCTGACCATTTAATGAAGAAATAGGGGAGTGTGAATGGTCTATCATAAAGAAGATGTAAAGGAAATAATGACTGTTTGATGGCTCCTTTTAAATCAGCAAAACAGGGTTGAGTTTTTTTTTTGCTAGATTTCTTTTTGGAGAAATACTGAAGCCAAGGATCACTGAAAAAGTAAATCAAGTCCGAAGAAAAAGGGTTTCACCCCATGTTTTAAATTTGATGAAGCACTCCCTGTGTTTTATTCAACTATACTGCACTTTGACAGTAGGAAATCAAATTTTTAAAGAACTGCAATTTACTGATCTATTTTGAATTACTCAATATGGTGTATTTCAAGTTCAGTCAACTAGGTGATCAAGTTATAATTTAAGGTTTTTGTCAGTGATTGTCACGTCTGTTTCTGGGTTTGTTGAAGTTAAATTTTCAAACGTTATTAATTCTGTCAGTACACTATTTGCCGTAGTTTACTGAAAGAATATTTAATTTCCACCATACCAATGTCTGTATACTTAGTTTATTTCCTACTTGGTCATTTTCAGTGGTTTGGTAATTTAGTGACAATGAAGTGGTGGAATGATCTATGGTTGAATGAAGGTTTTGCCAGTTTTATGGAAAATGTTGGTGTGAATCACGTTGCCCCTGAGTGGAAGATGATGGATCAGTTTCTCCTTGATAAATTTCAAGTTTCCATGTCTCTGGATCAACTAACCAATTCACACCCTATTATGGCTCAAGTTAGAGATCCAGCGCAGATCAATTCTTTATTTGATTCAATTTCCTATGATAAGGTAGGCACAGCACATTTAGTTGGTGATGTTCAAATTTGGGTAGATTTCTGTTTTTGGTTGCAAGTTTCACAGTCTGCAACCATTAACAGATTTCGTACCTTTTGTTGTCACTACTTACTGTTTACTAAATAAATGTTAATTGATAGTGTAACCATTAATTTTCTGTTTGAATGTTTTGGCTAAAAACTGAACCACAGTGGAGTAATACATTGTACTTGTAGTACAACAAACGAACAGAAATATAGTGATTTGATTGGTTTAGCGAACAGATACAAACGCACGTGGCTTTTGGTTGGTTAAGCGAACGCTCAGGTGAAAAAACTTCATGTCCGAGAACTTTCTAGATATCAACAGATGCCTCGCTTTGAAGTCATACTGCAACACGACTGGCCAATCGAACAATGCCTTCTCCATATTAGGGTTTTCTTTGGCAGGAAAACTAAGAGTCCATCTTTTAATCGTTTCATCCACTGGCTGATAAAACAAATAATGAACACTTACCAGAAAAAGTTTTCAAGGTCATACGAAAATCGCTCTACTTTATAGTTTGATCTTAATCATACAGTAATTTCACTGTTTTAGGGCGCATCCATTATCAGGATGTTACAGGATGTTTTGGGAAAGGATGATTCTGGAAAGGATGTTTTCTTCAAAGGATTGCAACACTACCTTAAGAAATACAGCTTCAGTAATGCTGAGACAAATGATCTATGGAGGTGCCTTGAACAAGCAAAACAGGGTGGAAAGGTGATTAGCACAATACCAAGTTGCTGTAAATAATCAAAACATTTCAGTTATTTGATACTCTCTTAAGTGTTTAGGATGACGATGTTGGCATTTGCCTTTGTTTTTATCCTCCTGTAAGTGAGCGATCACTTGAACCATTTTTCTTCTTTATGGAACTTTTAGTGACAACATGAAACTACACGTGTTGTTAATTGAAGATTGCATGCAGTGAATTCCCTTATGAAATGTAGCTTCAGGGAACCCGTGTGGTGTGATTCTCGTAAGCGACCACTAAAATTTCGCATGTTGGGTTGTCACGTATTGAAGGTTTGACTGTATTTAAACTGCCATTTCTATGACAGGATCAAGGACTTGATGTTTCTTCCATGATGAACACTTGGACAAGTCAAATGGGCTTTCCTGTCATCAATGTATCAAGGCGTTACATGGATCCGCTTGTTCTTGATGTCCAGCAACAGCGCTTCCTCATTCATCCGTTCAATAAACCTGAAGCTGATAGGTTAGTAACCACATTCCTTATTATTGTTATTCCCAGGTCGGCATTTTACTATTCACCCCTTTTTCAATCCTATGATTTTAATGATACAGCAGATCTAACGGTCAGTTGAGAAATCCTTCACCAATCAGTCTGAGCTAACAGAGCTTATTGCGTGATTTTCTATAGTTTCCCTTGGGAAGTGCCTCTAACATACGTGACACAAGACTCTCCCAACCTGAGACATAAAGTTATGTTCAAGACAAAGGATGCAGTTGGTAAGAGACAATAATCTATTTCTTCTGGGGTGGGGAGGGAGAGGGGCTGGTATACCCTGGTGATAAGAGTTTGTTTGAAGCAAATTCAGGGTTTGAATAAAACTTAAATTCCACCATTCCACCTAGTCCTGTGGGCAAGTAACTTTCACATTTTTCTTGCCCAGAGCCTTTCTTAGTTAATCATTTTGTGACAAGCTAACTTGCCAGGAGCCTTGCTCATTGGAGAAGTGAGCTTTGAAACAGTGATTTTGTGGTTACATACATGTACCTCTGCGTGCTGCGTCCCTGATGCATAAAAATCCCCAAAGACACAAAATAATTTGTGGCATGCGTCCCATAGGATCGATTGATCGATCTGAAGATGTTTTTTTTTGTAGAATATCCTGTTTTTCTGTGGCTGTTCTTGTGGCTGAATTTACACAACGCTTATTACTTTTAGTCTTTGTTGTGCTTTGCAATAAAAGGAGTCTTCAGATTAACTGTGTGGTCACACCAAAGAACCAGGGACTCGTTGTTTTTGAACTGGGACTCAATGGTTCAGACTGGGACTCATGATTTTTCACAAGATGAGTCCCAGAACTCACCTTATTTATTTGTAACAAAGTCACTGTTGAAAGTTAGTTACTATACCCATCAAGAACATTTACTTGTCCCGGACTACTGGATGACATTTCGAGCTCGAGATTTACCTGTGAAGGACCAGTAGAAAAATAACTAGAATGAAAAATTCAACCATTTTATAATTTTCGGTTCGTACATTTAATAGTGGCAAAAATGAAAAGGGAAAAGAAAAGAAACTCAGAATACAGTATCTAAAATAAGTACAGTGAAATTTGCATTAAGCAAACTCAAGCGTTGGTGAGTCCCAAACTTTGCTTTCCTTATTTTCTGCGAAAACAAATCTCTAAATTTATTAAAACTTTTGAAAGTTTGCTTTGAAAATTTCTAAGTGTCATTGTCAGTTGATCATCTCGTCATGAAAACTGTGCAATATAAATTCTTAATTCCTATATCATTATCCGTGCCATTTGTCAATGTGATTCTTTTTAGGTGCAAAACGTTATTAATTAAAAGAAGCTCGTTAGTGTAACTAACTCAGTCGCAAAAAATCCAATCTATCCGTCAGAAGTTTGACCGTGTTGGATGTCGTTTTACTGTCATGGGACATAATTGTGCTTGACTCCACTTTCATTACTCATTCATGACTTCTTAGCCCTTTAAGCCCCAATATCCACGTACAAATTCCCCAAACTGATCTCCATACATTTCCTTTAAGAATTAGTTGAGAGAATTTGATGGCAGATCAAAGCATTTTCTCTTTAGTGATCATTTTATAAATTCTCATAACCTAATCTATTGACAAGGTATGAGTATTGTTGGGAGAAAATTGATGTTGGTCACCATTGGGACTTAAAGGGTTAAGTGACATTTACAAAGATAGTTCAATAGCGTTACAATGTAAGGGCTTTGCTTTAGTTGATTTGCCAGTGGCAACTGATGATCAATCTTGGATCAAGATGAATGCCGGCCAGACTGGATTCTATCGTGTGAACTATGATGAGAATAACTGGAGAAAACTTGCTGACCAACTGAATACAGATCACAAGGTAAACAACATCAGTTGTCCACGTTATTTTACTAGGGAGCTTAAGCAACCACCACGGCGACGGCAACGGCAACAAAAACGGCAGAAAAGCAATAGGTTTAATGAACAAAAGAACTCGGCACGTGCATCACTCTTTTGTGTACATTTCTTTGCCGTCACTGCACGACTACGACGTGAAACACTTCCCTTTAGAGGAAAAACCTACTTATAACGCATTCCTCTCAAATTCAAAAAGAGTTGCGGAGAGCACTTATGAGAGATACGCAAGCAACACCGACATTGAGTGTATTGTTACTTTATTTCTTTTAGAAATTCACTGCAGCTGACCGCGCAGGATTGTTGGAGGATGCCCTGAACCTTGCACGGCAAGTTTACTTTGTTTATTTCTTAGTTGGCCAAGGGTTGAGTTAAGCTCAAGGAACAGTAGCTTCAACGCCCTGATAAAATTAATGCGGAAAAATGACTTGTTTTGGAATACCTCCCATGTACGGAGGGATTTTAGTAAATTCTATTGACGAGGCTTACTTACCTTTATGTCAAAGTTTCTTTGTTCAAATCCTGAGAAGTCGTTGATATTGAAGAGGTCTGTTCATCAATACTTTAATTGAAATGCTGTGTTTGTAAATGTCATTAAGAGTTGATGAATTGAAAACAAAGAAAGTCAGAACTAAAGTGTAAAGCTACGTGCAAGCGGACGCAATATTGTCGGTTAACAACACTCAGCAGTGTTGTATGTTACATGTTGCGTCCGTTTTCACATTCTGCTGCATGTTGTTACGCAAAGTTTGAAACCGATCAATGTATAGAGCGTTTTCACTCACGTGGCTAGCATCTATGTAAACTTATGGGAACAAAAGAATGCGTGGACGTAAACAAAAAATTCAACTTCTACTGGATTGGTTTTGAGCACCAACATGGCCGCCGTTTCATTGTTTTGGTACACCAATATGGCCGCCGTGACGTCATGTGAAAACGCTCTATTTGTTCAAGATGGTATGATTTTCTTGATTTTGAATCTTAATGTTTCATAATTTAGGAGTGGCATGTTAGATTATGACTTAGCGTTGGATCTCACTCCATATCTGGTGAACGAAAAGGATTATGTTCCATGGATGTCAGCGTTAAATAACTTGGCTTACATTGCCTCGCAGTTTTCCACTTTGGACTCAGAAAACAATGAAAATACACACTATTACCTAGCGTACAAGGTACAGTAATGCTGACTTACATTTCCACATGGCTTAGAGTGAGTGAAATGATGCAATTTATGACAGATGTGATTTAGAGCAAAACTGGTGTGATTCGTGAATAAATCGCATTACTGCTGAGAGCCAATCAGATTGCAAGAATCACCTGTGATTTCACAATGGAAGTAATAATTGTAGTTATCATGTCCTAACTTTGAACGCTCAGAGACATTACATTGCTTTTTTTACAAAACGTTAAATAAACGGTTTCCAAATTTTGAAATTCCTTAACTTCGCAATGACATGACAATTTTATGACGTAGTTGTCAATCAAGTCAGAAACTTTTTAACGGAGTTGTGAATTCGACGTGCAGCGAAACTAGAAATTAGGCAGTTTCGAAATTCCCGAGGTTTTGTCAATAACTGCACTGAAGGGGAATCCCATAATTCCTGTCGCAAGATTTCCGGAGAGAAAAAGATTTTTTTAATAGAGGTGAATTAATGAGAACACATATACGTGTTTTATCGTTCTGATGAATTCCAGTTTTCAGTCGACGGGTAGTTTGTTTGAGAATACCAGTTTTCTCACCTTGTGTTATTCCATTTTTTATTGTCTGTAGAGACACATCTACCGTCTTCTTCAAAATGTTGCCACAGATTTGGGATGGGAGGAGCGCAACGGTGATACACATTTGGAGAGGTAAAGTTGGGTACAATTGAATTACAGTTCTTCTAATTTATTGAAAAAAAGGCACCCGAAGAGTCGATCAAATTTTACGTTTGCGCGCGACACCTCATACAATTCATTTACGCGCGTAAAATTTACACGTAAAATTTACGCGCCAGTGGAAATCCACCCTTATATGCCAGGCGGATAACACGCAGATCTATATGATATTTTGTTCATTATTTGGAGGGATTCCAAGTCTAAAATTGAATCGTGCATACAGAATACCGAATGCGCATTCAGCGTTACAAATGGGAACTAACAGTCGTTGAATGGCATGTTTGGACGTGTGGCTGAGTGTCTCAACATTGAAAACACCGCCTGAATTAGGTAGCTTTTAAGCAACAACGACTGTCACGACTTCAATAACGTCAGTTAAAATTTGAAATCGCTCTGCTCCAAGCTTTATCGCGCTTCTTCCATCTCGTTCAATTTGTCAACAGTAGACAATTCTTATGGAGTTGAATTCTAAAAGACAGGCTTAAAATTCTGGAGGCATTTTTACGTCCTAGTCGTGCAGTGACGGCAAAGAAATATACAAAAAAGCTTGATGGACGCGCAGTATCGTTGTTTTACCAGTTTTCGTTGACGTCGTGCGTAAGCTCCCTAATATTGTCCTCTCGGCTCCAACTTGTGACAAGACTTCTAAATGGTGTTTAAAAAACTTCATGCTGACACTTGGCCAGAACACGATACTATGACGGTGCTTTTGGTGGACCTGGTACTTTGTTTGAAACCAGTTAATTGATTCCGTTTTTGTCTTCATGGTTGAAGGTACCTTCGAGCTACTGTTCTGCATTTAGTGTCAGAGTACGAAGATGCCGTTCCAATGAAAGAACGAAAAGGCTACTACACTCACGCTTTGAGTTTGTTTAAAAACTGGCTGGACAACAATGAGCCGTGAGTATTCTGATGCCTTTTTCTAATCTGTTTTTCTTAACTGTGACTTTTCATCACCGTTCAACAAATTAATAATAAAATATCGGATAAGGCTGAACACGATATCAAAAATAAGGGACTGGTCAAAAAGTATGGGGGCGGGGTGGGCCGGAGCATTTGGAAATGTGGTTGATAAAAAAACACATGGCCCACCCCTCCCTTTGGTACAAAAATGACTGACCCAACCCTAAAGCAAGGTTGGAAATTGCATAACCCACCGCCTAGATGTTTGGTTTCCTCTTAATAATCCAATAAAACCTTGTTCTGTGCTTGACAAAATTTTTTGATACACTGCTACAACCAATATCAAAATCACAGCAATCATACCCTTCACTGAAAAGACAAATGTGAAAAACCGAACATTTCTTGTTTCGATGGACGTTATAAGTCTTGACACTAATATACATCAAAACGAGGGTATATTGAAATTGTCTGTCACAAAGCATATGAAAAGTCATACAAAGACAATCCATTCCTACACATTACTTGCCGGAAATGCTTTGATTAATTCCCAAATGAAATTTCTTCCACTTCAATGGAAAGCACTACCTACAAAACCATGGAAGTGCAATGGGCACAAAGACAGCAGTTTTGATTCCTTTGCCGATATTTTCATGACATATATTGAAACAACAACTCTAAGCAAAACTGTCCTTAGAACAACAGTTTGGAAATGCTATATACACGATACCTTTTCCCTATGGGACATGAGTAAACCAGACATCGAAGCCTTCATTGAACAAGCAAACTTACATCACCCAACTATTGAATTCACGGCCGAAACATCTGACACTGAGACTGCGCTTTTAGACACGGTTGTATACAAAGACACAAGATTCAAGGAAAAATCTATTCTTGATGCAAAGACACATTTTAAACAAACGGAAACCTTCTTGAAAAAACATTTCACCTCGTGTCACCCTCCAAATGTTAAAAAAGGATTTGTCAAAGGGGAAGCCTTGAGAATCCTACGAAAAAACTCCTCAGAAACAACCTTTGAGGAAAATAATTCAAATTTAAAAAAAAAAAAACGCTTGATGGACGGAGGCTACCCACAATCTTTGATAGAAAACCTACTACCAGAAATAAAATTCACAAAAGGGAGTGTAAACTCCTAAAACAAAACAACAAGGACGGAAAAGAAATATTGCTATTCGCGACACAATACCAACCGTCCGTGTCTACTATAAAGGAAGCTTGAATGAAAAAATGGAATCTTATACAAAACCAACTATAACTTCAATAAATTTTTAAAGAACCACCAATCATTTCCTTACAAAAAGGGAAAATCATTAAAGGACATGCTCGTTAGAGCCAAAAAAAAGGGTAACAGAGGGTTCCATGCCCGTATAGATGTGCGGCCTGTCACCCTTTGTATTTTCTCGCACAACAGGTTTGTGAGTATTTGTCTCGTTAGTAGTTAGTACCTATCTATGTAATAAAATAGGTTGACCCACCCCCTAAGGGTAGCTGAAAATTGCACGACGCACCCCTTGCACAAGGCTCAAAACCTCATGACCCACCCCCTCTCTGCTCCGGCCCCCACCCTATACTTTTTGACCAGTCCCTAATCATGCTGAAATTTGCCCAAGCCCTTAATGGTTCTTGCTATAAATCGTGCGAAAGCCCAATTCAATAATTTACACTGAAGCATTTTCAAAAACGAGAGCGTAGTAGTAGTGACACCAATGCATAATGATTGTAGTTTAAGACAACACTGAGTGAAAATGTGTCGTTGTCTTTGTAGGACTAGATGGTAATGAGTGTTGCAGTTTTATACGTAAATTGTTAAAACCTCATGTCGTTTTGAACTTCTTAATTACAGGATCACTCCCAACTTACGTAGCACTGTTTATTCGCTCGGCGTAAAAGATGCTGATGAAGCGACGTGGAATAAAGTCTTTGATAGATTCCTCAAAGAGCCGGTTCCATCTGAAAAACGAAAGCTCATGTACGCAGTAACCAATATTCGAAACAAAAAGATTTTACAAAAGTAAGCACTTTTAAGATCTTGTATCCGTTAATGATAACTGCGCTTAGGAGCTGACTTTTCTCAGGGCCTTAAGATTAATAATGGTAATTGAACTGAGTGGAGTGCAGTTTGGTCTGAAAACATACGCGTGGTTTTAAAATCGGACAAGAGCGCAGCGCGAGTTGGATTTGAAAGCCCAAGTATGATTTCAGACCAAAATTGCACGACACGAAGTTCAATTGCCACTTTATTACAGCTATTTTAAAGACGCAGAATTCTGTCAGTACCATTATCTATTTGACTTAGTAGCCGGTTTGTTAAAAAGCGGAAACAAAAAGGCTTTTAATCTCATTTTGTACCTGAAACAGAAAATGGCACGATTGAAAACAGAAATGATGCAATTTAAAACATAACTGACGCGATTTGGAACAGACGTGATTAAGGACAGAAAATTGTGCATGATTCGTGAATAAATCGCACTGCTGAGAGCCAATCAGATTGCAGGGATCACAAGTGATTTCAAAGTGGATATAATAAAGTTTGTTATTGACAGCTAAATCCTTTTTGAAGGTGTCTGGCGGGATATTGTATGAAAACTGCGCGATCAGGCATATTTTCAGTGGTGTAAGAAATACGGTGGTTTCCTGGTAGCTTGAACCTTCCTGGAAAATCGAAAAAAGTTCAAGTTCTTGGGAGTGCGAAGCAATTAACGGAAAATCGAAGGAAATGGGATGGGAAGGAAATGCACGTATCCTACACACTTCACTTCAACGGCAGCAGAGATACAATGTTCTTTTGCAAAGGATTTAAGCAACAAAGCTTGTTTGATATTCAGGGGGAAACTGTATTTGAACTGGTTTGATAAAAAAGACAAAGAGTACTGTAGTGGACAGTTTTTTTTCCCCGACCTGTTTCGCGCAAAACATGGTTCGAGTTATCGAAGATAAAATTATATAGAAGTAGTGTGAAGTGCTTCGAGTTAGCGGGAGTGTCGAGTTAACGAGGATAAAATTACAATAAATGTATGTATGAGGAAATCCAGGGGAAAACTCTTTTGGTTCGAGTTGACGCGAGGTTTGATTTCGCGAGGGTTCGAGTTATCAGGAGACGACTGTAACAATATTGGTAGGGCAGGGGAGCAGGCTACCAGATTGCACGAAGTTTACCACTGGTTACCCTCCGCTTTGATTCGTGTTATCTGAATCTTGTAAAGTATTAAAGTCTAATTTTTCATGTGCCATGTTTCCTTGATTTGTGCCTTAGACTCCTAGAGTACTCTTTACAAGACGACAAGGTTCGTTCCCAGGACTCTGTGGCTGTTATAGACTCAATTGCAATGAATCCCGAGGGGCGCCTTATAGCTTGGCATTTTGTCCAGGCAAATTACAAGTTGTTGTTTAATAGGTGAGTTCATTATCATGTTTGGAACAGGGCTAGAAGTATTACAAGGAAAGAAACAAGAACATTTCAGACCAGCTTAGGTAGCAATGGGGGAAGTAAACGCATTTCCTTTTTCAAGGGCGCGCTATTCATGAAGTAGGGCGGGGCTTGTAAAGGTGGTTGAGCTTCATTGTTAATGAAGACTTGTTACTATTGTTACCAAGGGTAATTATCAGTCTGGATTATTTTCGGATTTACCTTGCAGATATGGTAAGGGATCGTTCGACTTTAGTCGATTAATCAAAGCCAACACCGCCCATTTCAACACCCGGAAAATGAAAGAACAGGTACTAATGAATATATCAGTTACAGTAACCTTTTCAATGCAAAGTAAATATCGTAAAGTCCTGTCAATCAACTCCTTCGAAAGCAAGGCCTGTTTCAAACGCCGTGCTACTGCCGTGCTGAACGCAGTTGATCGATAAAATTAGGCACGGCAGTAGCACGACTTGGTTCAAACGTCGTGCTACTGCCCTGCCGAACTCAATTCATAAAATATAAATACTTTGGAATGCATTTAAAAAGTTCACTAAACCGCCTATTTTTTTTTAAAGTTTTGTTTTCCGCAAAAGTGAGATTCGACATCTGAAACCAAGTCGTACTACAACCGTGCTATATTCGTGCTGTGCTGAAGTCGAGCCAGCTTATACAAATGTAGAACGGTAGAAGCACTGATTCGGCAGAAGGCAAAGAGGCAAGTTTGCTTTTAAATTCGGAAAACGGCCAATCCAGTCCAGTTACTGTTTCCATATTTATGGCAAAATAATTCCTTTTAAGGAAGCGTTTTCAGCTGGAAAGGTGTTGCTTGTTCGCTAAACTAATCAAACGCCGCCTCGATGAATCAATAGTTTTTTTTATTTTTATGTTTGTTAATCGGTTTGCTGTTGTGTAATAATTTCAAGGTCAAACAGTTACCATTGTTTTGGGTTAAAAATTATCTTTACTTTTGTCTCATGGTCCTCGTTTAGGGGCATTAGCTCGTAAAAGTTTCCTGTAGCCTTGGTCGTAGAGCATCTGGACTAGTAACAGTTCGACTTCTATTGAGAGTACTGTGTCACTGACTGAAAAATCATAGGATAAATTTAGGTTTTTGGGAAACAGCCCACCTAACCCTCCCCTAAGCCAACATTTTGCCCTAAACGAGAATTAAGTGTTAATTTTGGCTCAGGGGAGGGGTAGGTGGGCAGTTTCCCAGAAACCTAAATTGATCCAAATCATCCTCTCATTAGACTGCGAGCAATCTCTCTTTTTCTTCAGATTTAGTAAGGGGAGTGCACGCGCGCGAGCGTTGAGCGCCGAAGCCGCGAGACGCGAGAAACGAGGGCGGCCCGTCTCGCGCCTTCAGTCACGCGCGTGGTCATTTGCGTGTCTCGGGCGATTTGCTCGACGGACCAAGAAAAAAGAGAGACTGCTCGTAGTCTATCCTCTCATTGATTATCACTTTTCTTGGCTTTTCTCCCACTCCAGCGAGGTAGAAATAATTAACAAATAATTAACAATTATTGGACGAGGTTGAGCAAAATATCGTGATTTGTCAGTGGCGAGCAGATCAATTGTTTGCCGAAGCCGAAGGATGAGGCAAATAATTCATCTGCGAGACGCTGACACGATTCTTGTTTGATAACCGAATTCAATAATTGTTTTTTCACTCGATCACCAAGTTTGTTTTTTAATGAATATCTCCGGGAAGCGAAGCGATCTGCCATTAATTTTTTCACGCAAGAGCGGAATATTATTTGCAGTCAAACACAGTTGGACGACATTGCAAATGGCAGACCATTATTTGTAAGCAGTTATTTGCAGGTCACGTGGTGGAATTTCGGCCAATGAAAAGGAAGAAAAATTTGCAAACGTGTTGCAAACGGCTTCCCCTTCTTTCTCTTAGCCCGTGGCGGCTCTGTTATCTTAAGTTCAAGAGAGTTTCGTTCATCGCTATTGACCGTATGTATTTTCGAAGTGTTTACGCGTTATTCGTAACAAATGCAAATAAATACAAGCAAATAAAAACTTGGAAAAACTGAGCCAGTAAACCCCTAGCGTGTTCCAGGCGTTCAATTGAGTATCGGACAACCCTCAGAAAAGGGAAAGAAGTAATGAAGAAACCCCCAAAGCCAGCCTATATCTGTTTTTCCTTCTCACATCTCTGCGCGTAGTATCCACAGTCTGAAAACGTGGAACAGTCTTATATTTTGCAGCGCCTTAAACTGTGATTTCATTTTTGCTTTCAGGTGTCGGGTTTCTTCGCTCGACCAGACGTTGACCAAGGCTCCGGCAAGCTGGCTGTCCAGCAAAGTCTTGAGAGTATAGCTGCCAACATCAAATGGATAGAACGCTATGGTGGCAGAGTGTATGAATGGCTGACTCACCCGTCCTTCAAGGCACCACAACAAGGCACCACAACAAGGCATCGAATGGAAAAGCCGAAGTATTTATCGTACGATGAGATGATAGTGGAAAAATATGGTCGACCTTAAGAACCATAAAGCTTTCTCTTAATATATTATGCTACATGTTACTTGTTTTTCTTCCACTTACATTGATAGTTTAGAATTTTATTTCACACTCAAATAACTTCTAATATCAAAGCTGTCCTTCCCGGCTTTGACGTGGCGTTTTAACAATTCCTTTTTTGCTTGAATCTTAACATACGTGTTAAAATTCAAGAGGAAAGACCCTAATAAACATCCCTCGGGTAGCGAGTGATTACGCTTTTGCTCTTTGTTTTCTTAGCTCCTTTGATCGTTAGGAGTAAAATTTTATGTAGTTAGTGTTCTGGCAAATCTTTTTTTCTTGAGTTATTCCTTGTCAGGAAAAGGGATTGCACATACAAATGAAGCTCTATAGTTAAATTTACCATATTTTACGAAGGATACAGTCAAGTGCTAGTCCTCTTTATTTTGGTTAAATGCAGTGAACACATAAGAAATTTATTTTTATTCTATTTATGGGCTTTATGAGAAATTGACAATATAGGGTTCATGTTTGGGACAACGACATTATTTTTTTCATTTCTTTACTCTGTTGGTTTCGCCCAAGTTTGGAATGATGGCGGGTTGGTTATGCCGGCGCATGGAGCTTCCTTCCCGCTGGATGTTTTGAGCTGGAGCTGCTGAATCAGTAGTCGATCCGCTACATCTACTACCCATGAATCATCTTCTTTTTTTGATCTTATACCTGATGTTTTTTTAAAGCACACAGTTGTTCAATTAAACTTTGTGCGTTATAACCTGCGAATAAGTCTGAGATAATGGCCGTTTTCACACTAGAGACGGATGATCTATCTTTAAAATCCGTCAAATCGACGGAACAACAGATGGGTAACGTCAGTTGGGTTGTCCATCCAATTTAAGACCATTCCATTTTCAAATTAAGACGTATTATCTGCCTGACGCGAATTATCTAACGGATAACCCTTCTCAGACGGATAATCCGTCTCCAGTGTGAATACGGCTAGTGTGAACTGCAAGAAAGGCAGAATGTAATTTAGAGAAATAGTTGACCTAATTATACTCGACAGTTAATGAAGTTGTGTAGGGATATGGAGCTCTATAAAAACTGTTACAGTGGAACCTCCAAAATCGGCCACCTCTTCACGACGGCCACCTCTCTACGACGGCCACATTTTTCGGCGGACAGTCCATACCTTGACTCTTGTTTAACCCGCTCTACAACGGTCGCTTTCTTCAGTCTCCATGGTGGCCCCATGAGGAAGAGGTTGCACTGTAATTGTATTTAAACGAACACTTGTATCTGATGAATCGTTGGACAGAGTCGAAGCTTGTTGTAGTGGAGGTCACGTGGGGCATATCCTTTCTTAAACTTCAACTTTAAAGCCCTACGGGTGATCGGAATCTGATTCGGTTTCCCATTTTATAAACACTGCGAATCGACGGTTAATCGTGGAAAAAATAAAAATAAACACCGACGATGGAGATTTTTGTAAAACCTCTCCTCAGGCATCAGTAAACATGATGTTTGGAACATTTGCGGCCCAGTAGAAGGGCGAAGGACGAGTACGATAATTATGCCTATTTCTCGTGTTTGGGTGCTCCATATTGAAACACTTGAAATGATACCTCGGTGTTAAAATTATAAATTAAAATTAATTGAGGCTGGCTATTGCCCCAGTCTTTGTAATCTAAATTTTCAATTAAACTATTGTAACGTCAATCACGTGTAAGTGCTGTTTGCGCGAAAATTCACTGCGCTGGTTGCGGTATCACGCGTAGGAGAGCGCTATCGCTTGTAGTATTTATTAACGTTAACACGTAGTGTCGTGACAGTATTTCAACATGTACTCTATATATGATACTTTAAACACAGTGGGAATAAAAATTTAAGGATGCTGCAAGTACTGTTTGATTCTTGACTTGAAAGGGTGATTGTGTCCCGCTTATCTTTTCCGATGTTGAGTTGTAATGCCAGAAATGCAATGAACAACCCGTCCTTCTTTATTGGATGTTAGAGTGTGACAAGAACTCCCCCTTGCTCATCCCGTCGCCAAATCCATGAGCCGAGAGTATGCTCGCACTCTCTAAAAAAAAGCGTGGTTCCATTCTATGGGAATTTTTTATACTTGGGCAAAAAGAACGCAAACCTCGTATTGTTTCTTGTGGTGGCTGTACCGTATTATTTATGACATCAATGTGTTTTGTACCAACTGACTGAGTCTCGTGCATAACTCATGAAAACTACGGGACAAAATTGTACCCCTTATATTCGTGACTTCGAAAGCCTTCTCTCCCGTTATAGAATTAAACGAACCAACCATACCACTACTTGTAATTGGAAAAGCCCGAATAAGGAACTTCTAAGAGAGAGCCACTCACTAGCCAGTTCTTCAACAACAAAAAAGAGGCTTGATCTTGTCTATTCGCTTTCCAATTTTCTGTATCTTTACTCTCTCTATCTATCGTTACCTCGTCTCGCGTCGTGGCTTTATAATTGACCCACAACCCATATGCATGACCAGAAAGCCCATCTGCTTGACCCGGATTAACGCTAGCATAAGTTCTCTTCCTGCATGATTGGCCAGCAAGGTCTCATTAAACAATTTCATTTCTACAAGAGAATCACTGCAATCTATTGTTTGAACTCTTATTGCTTCCGGGTTGCTCTAACTCCTCATCACAAAGTGTCGACTTTCTTAAAACGACTACTGATTCACTCTTATTTACGGGTCGGTGTTAAGTGTGTTAAAGACAACGTCATATTCTGTAATAAAAAGAATAATCTCACTTGATCTCATCCAACCACTAGGTGAATCCATTTGAACGTTCATTTACGTACACACTAGCTCTTTTTCAGCATCTCACAACATTACTAGGAGTCACCGTCAATGAATAGAAGGCTAGGGAGGCTAGTACAATTAAACCTTCCTGTTTTCCGCATGTAAATGATTATGTTCACGGGCTTGGTACAAGGTATATCTTGGGGTGTTGGTTCAGTATGGAACGCCGGTACTTTTCAACACTGACAAACTTAGGGCAGGCATGGCTTACCGGCCGGGCTTTGGGAGATGAATACCGAGTTTTTGCTCGAGCTTCCTCTCCTGATCCGAAATTAATAACCCTAGAAAATTACTGTCAACCAGAAACAACAGAGAAAAAAAAGGAAAATACCACCCCTTCCTCCAACTTCCCCAATAGACGAGATCAGCAATAGACTGCAAAACAGTCCCAGTTTTTTGCGTATTCAAGGTGAAGCGCGAGAAGTCAAGAGGACTGGATCAAGACTGAAAACGGAGAGATTGGGGAGAGAGAGACTCTTAAGCTACGCTTAACCGATTTGAGAAAAAAATAGACTGTTTTGCAGTCTAGATCAGTGATTGAACGGACATTTTATCGTCCCTGGACAGTTTCTGTTAGGAATCCTACTGTCAGAACTCCAATAAGCGACCATCCCGGGTGACAAATGTGAAGAGTTAGTTGTCGCTTACGAAAGATGCTCTCTTACGAGACATCGAACTGCAGGAGGTCTTTACGAGAAGTCTGAAGTCTGGACACATCTGCTTTTCGGAAAACCGCATGCATGCAATTTTTAGGTTACTGACATTATGTAAATCCACGTTGTTTCTAAAACTTCTTCTCATACTCTGAACAGCAACTGCCGGTCGCTTAAAAGGGCGACAATGAAAAATCAAAAACCGTCATCATAAAAAGTGCTTGCGGTCGGTTACGAGGGGTTGTCATGCTTTACGAGAGGTTCCAACTGTAAGGTTTTAAATGGGAAAATGCAGTTGTTTTGGATAAGTGGTCGCTTATGGGAGGTGGTCCAGCGCGCCGAACGTCTTTAAATTCTAATTTTATTTACTCATATCATGACTTCATGTTCCTGGTTCCGACTGTATATGCACCTGATATGAAGAAAAGTTGTAAACTGAAAACTATAAACCATGAACGGATAAAGACCTAACACTGGTTTATAGGTATGAAGTTTGTTTGCATTGCAAATTCAAAGTTTTCACTGACAGACTTAACGGATGCATTCCAACGAGGTTCAGCAAACGGTTTCTAGGGTTTTCTTGGTGATAAGCAGAAAAACGTTTTTGGGCACATATGTCAGTCTTCCGAGATCTCTCTAGTTATAGAGCGTAGCAACATCACCAACATACACTTGAAAATCATAAAATGAGGCCAAAAAAATTTCTGGGAAGAGTTAACTGATGAAAAAACGGCATGCCTGTTACAAAACAAAGTACTTTCGAAAGTACTTCGCCTCGTGATTTGCATCCGCACAAGCGGCTCGTGAGAATGCAAGCTTTTCTGGGAAAAAAAGGGAAAAAAACTTCAACTCAAAGAATTTGCTTTGCTCATAAACGTACACCCATAAATGCTTAAAGCCTTATCATTAATGGCTTATACGTTTTTTTAATTAGTTAAATATATAATTAGTGACATTCCGTCCATTTCAGTCAATCAAAGACCTTTATGCTCAAATATATTTGAATTCGAAAGAAAAGTGGTTTATACATTATTCAGATTTTAAAATAAAAGCCATTAAATAATATATTGTTTACTTCAAATCTGACCCTGTAGAAGGCAAATGCTCAGTTAGCAGGAGCCATATTAGGGGTACCCTGGTATCAGTCGAAATATTGGCCATTGAGGTCCTTTTTTTGACTGAGTAGAGTTGAATATCATGCCGGTTTTCGTCGTGGATTGATCACTCATGACCTCGATTGTGTTACATGTATTTGATTGTCAGTTTTTGGAGGCTTGGACACCCATATCATGTAGGTCACCTTTATTGAAATACCAGTTTATAGCCGACGAGCATAAATGGACTATTAAATGGTATCCCTCCTGCTGAAGATGCGGTTTAAACGAGCCCAAGATGACGGATATCGCGAGACGCTCTAATTACCGTGCGTTTGCGGAACATTTCACGTATCCAAAGGTTTTGTTGTTTATGCATAGAGCCTGGCTCAGATTATTCTTCAACATTAGATAAACAGTTTTTCCAAAGGCAATTCGTAACTTTACTCCTTTTCTTATTAACCAAGTAACAGCTGGCCTGGTATTTAAACCCTCTTTTGATATGCACGCTACAAGCTTTCGTCGGTTACTTCGCTTCGTTCTATACGTTCCTCTACTAGGAAGTTTAGTAACACTGGGAGAAGGCAGGATCGATGGCCGCAAGATCATCACTAGGGGTGGAGACAATTTTCCTTGGGGAAGTTTACGACTTCCACAGACTTTATTTCCTTTGAATTACAAAATCGCATTGGACACTGACTTAAAATTATTCAACGTAAAGGGAGAAGTTGGTATAACAGTCAAGTGTGAAAAGCCAACGGCAAATATTATTCTTCATTTAAGAGACATGAATGTCACCAAGACAGCAGTCTTTGGGAAGAAACAACAAGATGCTAAATTTTCTGATGATTTGCGAGATGTTTACGAAGACGAAGAATTGATTGAAAGGGGTGCGAAGAAACAGCAGGATCGAGAACTGCATGTGTTAAAAACAATGAAAAATAAGACCCTTGAAATGTTCCTCATTAAAGTAAAAGAGAAACTCATCCGGGGACAAACTTACAAGATTTACATTCAATTTAACTATCCCCTAACGGACAAGTTACTAGGGTTTTACAGAAGTTCTTATACTGCAAAAGATGGCGAGAAAAGGTGAGTAAAACTAAATAAACATCACTGGTAATTATAGATTGAATATGCAAACTAAGAACAGTGCAATATTCATTGAACAATTACAGTTCGGTTAATGCGAGCAGGAGATGGTGACTCGGGGGAAATCGGAACATACACGTATAGGGATGCATCCTTTGTTATTTGTTCCTTGGGATGCAGAAAAAATGGAAAATATTGTTGCTTTTATGGACTTTTAGTTTTGTCAGTTTGTCAGTTGAGATTTATAAAGGTGGCAATTAGCATGCAAATTTCCTGAAATTTACATCTTGCTTGACTTAATTTTAATATACCCATACTTCCAGACATAGACGGTTACTTCGAGTAACTTCCTTTGAGATCAGTGAAGCCAGACTGTGCCACTCAAGGGCGGAAGAGCGATGAAAGGTCTTTTCCGAATTTTAGATAAATGTCTTTGATAAAAGATTTTTTGGAAGACAAGAGTCGCTTTCTCAAGATAAATCAGGCAATCAGTTCTGACTGGTGCAATACAAGGCCGTAGTTAGGCTTTTTTGCACGGGGGTGGGAAGGGGGGGGGGGGTGGGGGTGCATTATCGCGAGTGCCGAAGGCGCGAGCCTTGTAGGGGGGGGGGGGGGGTTGGAGAATTTTCAAATTTGGATGCTTCGAAACGCTATTTTCAGCACTTGTCATGAGATGTTTCTCCGAAAAGTCGACCTCGAATAAGTGTGAAAAGGCAGGTGTTTTCAGTGCTTACAAGTGCTTATTTCCGAGGTCCTGTTAATTTGAAACACACCGTATATCCACGCACTAGTACACTGAACATTTCACAATACTGCATGATGTTTCGCTATCTATCCTACAAAGGATGTCTCCAGTTTGATTTTCGTTCATAAATATCATTTGGCGTTGGCATTTAGTTGCTTCCACGGTGAATAAGCATCATCGCGATCGAGGCCGCTGAGGCGTTCTTCTCTCATTGAAGAACGTATCTATATAGTCTCAGACGACGCAGAGCAAAACAGGACTCGATTGAACGATAATGACCACTCTCAGTTTGGATAGAATCACGCTATTCTATTTGAGAGACCCTTGTTTCCCTGGTAATCGCAGATCCCCTCGCTACTAGACTAGTTCTAGACTTTGCCACTACAGGCATCTCTCTGTAAATGAGAGTGAACCTTGCAAATAGTACATATACATGCCAATTTCAATAGGGGGTTTTGCTTTCTTTTGCTTACAATTTGCACACACCGTGGACCAACTAATTTCTCGGCTATGAAAATGGCAAACAATTGCAGGTCACTACAATCAAAATAACTGAGTCTAAAGAAAACAAATCCATCCACAGATTTGATTTGTGTGGTTCAACAAGTCCAGTGGAGCAACTTTTGTCTTGTCTTGTCTCAGAATGTCTTTTGCTCTCCATCATGGCGGTTTGGTACCACTTGGACGACTAGCTGCAAAGGGTCTATCAACCGCAGATTCCCCAAGCTCCAAAGTGATGATTTTTGCATAATATCAGTAATTATCAGGCCGGTTAATGGTATTTTTAACGATCGCAAATAGGAGTCAAAAATATTGATACCTTTCCCCGTGTTTTCACATAAATTTTTGTTTTTTCTTGGCTTTTTGGCCGTCTTACTCCTATCGTTCTTATCCCTTTATAACATACCCAAGGCTGTTTACTCGATAGTAAGGGCCTAGCAGACCTAAATTCCCTGAAAATACTCTGAAAGCTTCCTTATAATCATATATTGCAGTGCACGAGAGTCCCTGAGTGTTGGGTTGAAAGCGCGTCGCTGTATTGTTGTTACTAGATTTGACTCCTAAATTTCTATTGCTAAAAATACCACACAAAACCCCTATAACCATTAAAATGATTTTGCGGATATTGTGCTACAGCAATTCTCACACGTGAGTCTGGAGTACCCGAGCAATAATAAAGAGCCATAAATATAATCATTATATTTATGGCTCGTTATTATTGCTTGGGTACTCAAGGCGGCACGAGTGAGATTTGCTGTAGCACAATATCCTCAATATCATTTTAAAATGATTTTAAACTGCGTCTATTTCTCGCAATTAATTTGTACTCGCAACAATTCTGAAAAACGCCCCCCTCGGACTCTATTGTTAATAACAACGCACCCTGATAGTGAAAAATTATTTGTCAACTGAGTGCTCGCATAAGCTAAGGGATGGCAGTTTTCGGTAGATCAATTGGTAAATAAAGAAACATAAATTTGTGATCTGGTAAAAGGGATGTTCGCACGTTTTCAATTTCGGAGCCTGGAACAGGCTCCTTATACACACCCTCCGTCCAGTTTGATAAAGCTACGTCCTAACGGATGCAGCAACTACCAAGTGAACATTGTTGGGACCTGCAGTGCATCGTGGGAAGGATACAAACCATAAGACTTGTAAACCATGCGTAATGCGCATGCGTGGCCCCAACATTGTTGGAAGAGCTGTGCAAACGGATACAACATATGTTGCGCTACGTTTTGGCGATCACGGAACAAAAGAAATGTTAGGATCCTAACATTTCCTTTGTTCCGTGATCACCAAAACGTAGCGCAACATATGTTGTATCCGTTTGCAGAGCTCTTCTAACAAAGTTCGGGGGTTGGCTCAAAAGTTTGACCGGTTTCCAACCTTTTCGCAACAACTCCCAGCAACACGCTACCGGCATGCAGCAACATGTAACAGGGTGTGCAAACGGACGCAGCCTGTAACATCCAACAATGTTGGGAGTTGTTTGCCGACAATATTGCGTCCGTTTGCACGGGGCTTAACGCGAGTAACCAGTTTACTTTTATTTCAGGTACTTGGCTGCCACATTGTTTGAGCCCACCGACGCACGGTCAGCTTTTCCATGTTTTGACGAACCAGCGATGAAGGCTACGTTTACAGTTACCATTATAAGACAGGGGCAGTACAGAGCGCTTTCTAATATGCCTATCGACAGCACGGTGAGCATTATGCTACATGACTAAGAGTCACACTTAGAGTCAAAAGAGAGATTAACGGTGAACTCTTAATACCTTCAGTGCTAGGCTAGGTATAATCGGGGAATTGGCAAAAGTACTTATAGGGTACAATCTGAAGACTAGAAAAATCTCGTAGGTACAAATAATTGACAAAGTCTCCCCCCAACTGAGTCCGATCGACTCTTGCCAAGAAGAATAGTTTCCTTCGGATCCAATCTTGTCCGTTTGCCAATTTTCAGCCCGTTCTTCCTGTGCGCTTTGCCATTTTTTTTTATTGTCTCGCGAACTGACGTCCGGCTGGTCGGGATGTTCATGGGCTTCGTCCATCAGACTCTATTACTGTGTTAGGGTGCAATGAAAAACCCTTAAAAATTGCTTCAGGCACACAGTAGAAATCATTCAAAATTGTTTCCGAAAGGCAACCGCCTCAGTTGCCTGACGGTATGTCTTCCAGGGGTCGGCAGAACACACTGAGAAGGGAATGAAACAAAAAAAGAATAAAATAAGACCCACACGTAATTCAAAATTCAAAAATAATCATATGTTATACTCAACTGTTTGTACATGAATCGCCAATCCGTAAATTTCAGAGTGGAATGGCCACAACCTTTCTGGGGAACGATTTCTGGTATCGTTTGGGTGGGCAAGGGTTAGTTATGATTGTCCAATACTGTCAACAGGAAACCTTTACAATCAGTGGTCACTTTTCTAACAAACACACGCGAAAGAGCGACCCATTATCCTCAAAACTTAACACCTAATTGCCTCTAGACAAGTATAACATAAATCTTACCACCGTAATATAACAACTTGTGCTCTCTCCTTTTTTCCAGGTTAAAATTGGAGAAGATTTATACGCGGATCATTTCAAAGAATCCGTTAAGATGAGTACTTATTTGGTAGCGTTTCTGGTGAGCGACTTCAAGTCCATAGAAACTAACACAAGTAGTGGCATCAAGGTACATAACCAAACCTAATTTAAACCAAAATTACAACATGTTATACTGCGACGATACGTTTTGACAATTCAGCTGACAATCGAAATAAGAGAAAAAAAAAAGGCACAAGCTCGTTACAACTAAACAATGCCGACATATGCGCATCTAGACTAAAAGAACATTTAGACGATATTGAAGACTGTAGTCAAACCTCTATGTTGAAACACCTGTTATAGGCAACCACCTGTTCGAAATACCAAAACCTTAAAAATGATCTGACCAGCATCTTTTGTGCTATATCTAAAAAATTCGACTGTAGATGGGTAATACGATTAATGCAAGCACACGCTGGAAGCTTGACTACTCGTGCTAATTTTGTTTTACGCTAGCTTTTCCTCTTCTCTTGCTCTCAGGTTGTCATCGATGTCGGCTGCTGTATTATATAAAACAAAAAACAAAACAACAACAACAAAAAAGAACCCTGAGCATTGAGCAGCGTTTCCTAATACAGTTGAATCCCTCCACAAAGGCCACCTTAGGGACAGGTGAAAGTGGCTCCCGTTGTAAAGAGGTGGCCGTTGTAGAGAGATTTAAAGAGTCAAGGGGCGCAATCCATTCAACCAAGATTCCGACCGGTCCGACCCGGAAAATTGGTCCACCTCAATAGGTGGACCAGTTTTTTTGAAACTTTTCCGGTTAGAGCGAACCGATCCATCGAGTTTTGGACCGAAATTTCAGGAAATTTTGGTTGAATGGATCGTGCCCAGGGTATGGATTATTTGTCCGCCGGGAGAAAATGAAAGTGGCCTTTGTAGAGAGGTAGTCGTTGTGGAGAGGGGGCCGTTTGTGAATTTTTTTTTCTTTTTGAAAGATTACGCGCGTTTTACTTTCTGTTCGCACAGGTCCGTTTGTGGGCTCCTCCGTCGCAGATCTCACAGGGTACTTACGCTTTGGACATCGCTGCAAATACTCTCTCAAATTATGAAAAATTCTTTAAGATACCGTTTCCTCTGCCAAAGCAAGGTAAACATTGTTCATGTTATTATAAAAAAGCAATTATATCACGCAGAAAGGAATTATTGTTCTACGTTAGAGGCTCATTGGGTCTAAGTCATCAAAAAACAAATTAATGAATTATCTCGCGGGCCTTTTTTTAAATACCGTTTATCAGAAACATTAATTTTGTTTTAAAACCTCTCTGTCTGGTTTCCTTTTCCATTATATCTGGTCGGGAGTGTCCGATGAACATTTTAAAGGCTGTAAGAAATATCAAACTATTCCGCTATTTAAGTTAAAAACCGCTCAGATATTTCGAAAAACGAATTTCGCGCCTTGGGTCAGTTCAATTGAACCGATCTATTTACGTCAATTTTGGGAGAAAATTTCGGCAAATTTTGATACCTTAAACGGGATTGGCCAAATCGAACGTCATAAAGTTTCCGATCAGAAGGACCTGTCCAAGAGAAGAATACCAACCACCTTTTGCACTGCAGTCTCAGGATCGACGGTAACTGAGACTTCGTTCCTTTTACAAAGTTTCAAGCGAAAGGGTCTCTTCGCTCGATCGGTTACCCAACGGCGAGCAATATGTCTCACGCCACAGCTTACGTTCCAACCCGTCATATTGCAGATCTGGTTGCAATTCCTGACTTTGGAACAGGAGCTGAAGAAAACTGGGGCCTGATAGGATATTCCGCTGCCATGGTTCTCTTTGATCCTAATAAAACATCGGATTCTATTAAGCAAGATGTGTGTGAGACAGTCACACACGAATTAGCACACCAGGTAAGCGGAGAATCCAGGGTTCATTTCCCTGAAAGGCTACTAAGTTAGGAACGCAACTACTCCCAACATTGTTGGGCCAACAATGCTGGGAGTTGTTTCGTTCGTTTGCACGTAGCTAAAATTTTGAGTGGTTTCAAACGTTGCACAACAACTTCCAACAACATGCAACAGGGTGTGCAAATGGACACAGAATGTAACATCCAACAATGTTGGGAGATGATGGCCAACAACGTTGGGTCCGTTTGCACAGGGCTTCAGCCTACGTAGGGAGGGATGGGGGATTTTTCTCCCACTCTGCTCCGCTTTTTGCGCCTGCCACTCAGTTTAGGTTTCATAAGATGGTAAACTTACAATAGACTCCACTCTGAATTTGAAAATAGCTAACGGCGACAGGTTTCACGTAAAGCCCTGTGCAAACGGACGTAGCATTGTTGGCCAACAACTTCGAACATTGTTGGAAGTTACATGTTGCGTCCGTTTGCACACTCGATCTGTTGCATGTTGTTGCTTTTGGTTGGGAGTTGTTGCGCAAAATTTGTCGGAAATCGGTCAAACTATTAGCTACGTGCAAAAGGACGCTACAACTCCCAACATTGTTGGCCAAGAATGCTGCGTTTGTTTGCATGGGGCTTAAGCTCGTGTTTTTAAATGCAGCACTAAGCTACTGAATGGAACAAAATTATCTGTTTTAAAAATAACCTGAAAAGTCAACCTAAGTTTCTCTTGTTCAATTAATTATGGGAAACGATCTAGTGTACTTAGGTTTAAAACTACTTTAGTTCACATGACAAGATAAAATGTGATCAGTAGTTTTTTAGACTACTATGTCTGCTCTGTTTTTACCAATTCAACATAAATGCTTCTGCCAGTGCTACGAATGGTATTCGAGTAGCAACGGATATCCCATTGACTTTAACTTAATTACTCAACATATCAGAGAAAAAGCTAAAATTCCTTCAAGATCGAAAACGTACGTGTAGTGCAGGACAGGACGGCGACGTCCATTTCCCCATGGCAACGGTCGTTGCTTTTTTAAAAATCGATGCCACTATTGGTAACCAAGCTTTTAGTCATGATAGATGTTATATATTACATGGATTTAGATAAAAAGACATTTTTCGACGGCACCTGCATAAATGCAGGTAGCCTAAAATCAAGAATTTCAATCACATTTAACTGAATCACTTCCTTAATGACCTGCCTTGGCTCACTACATGTTTTCGGCAATACATTATTGCTTCTTCACCAACGCAACCTCCTTTTCCCAGATGTGCAGTTGTTTATAAAGGCATTTTTACTGATTTTAGAGGACTGACGCAACAAAAAGTCAATGCATTAATCTTTGTTTTGATCTCCTTTTTCAGTGGTTTGGAAACCTCGTCACTATGAAATGGTGGAATGATCTTTGGCTTAATGAAGGCTTTGCAACTTATATGGAAGATATAGGATCGAGTTTTGTTGAGCGAAACTGGAGAATGTTGGACCAGTTTATCCTTGAGAAGCTTTACAAAGCGTTCAGCGACGATCAGTCAAAATTTTCACATCCTATTTCGGTGGAAGTCAAAGATCCCAAAGAAATCAATAACATCTTTGATTCTATATCATATGAAAAGGTCTGAAAATTTATTTGATATAAATGCAGTGGAACCTCGGTTTAATGAACCGCTATATCGAAGTCCTAGGTACACCGTAATTTTTAGGGAGTTATTATAACTTCAAAAATGGGGTAAAAATTTTAGGTACAAGATAACCCTTTTTGGGGGTTACTTTAACTCCTAATTTAACTCCTAATTTGGGGTCATTTTTACTCGTGAAAAAGAGTTCTTTTTACTCCCAGTCTAGAGTTAAAATAACTTCGAAATGGGGTTATTTTTGCTCTTTACATGGGTTGTTTTTACTCTTTTTGGAGTTAATTTAACTCTGAAAGTGGAGTAAAACTTTTAGGTACAGGATAACTCCTTTTTGAGGGCTATTTTAATTCCTCAATATCTGGGGTCACTTTTACTCCTGAAAATGAGTTCTTTTTACTCCCAGTCTGGAGTTAAAATAACTCCGAAATGGGGTTATTTTTGCTCCTTACATGGGTTGTTTTTACTCTTTTTGGAGTTAATGAAACTCTGAAAGTGGAGTAAAAATGTAAGGTACAGGATAACTCCTTTTTGAGGGCTTTTTTAATTCCTCAATATCTGGGGTCACTTTTACGCCTGAAAAAGAGTACTTTAAACTCCTTTTTGGAGTTAAAATAACTCCCCAAAAAATAATTCCACTGTAAGGAGTTAAATTAGCCCCACTAGAGGAGTTGTTATAACTCCTTGAAAATTACTGTGTACGTGTAACGAGCGATTTTCTTCAGCCCGGCCCAAATTGCAGTAAAATGTATGGAACAGAACCTCGATATAACGAATAGAACCTGGATTTAACGAAATCCTCGTTATAACGAACACAGTCCAGAAGCGCAAACGTAAAATATACCTCGATATAACTAATAAATGTCAATGTGACCAAACGATAGCTAAAGATAAATGCGATTAACAGACCAGCGATGATAAAATTTATGTGTACAATAGTTTTAAGCAGTTTTGTTTGCCAGCAGTTCTTGAGTTTCTAGTGCCGTATCTATGCACAGCTCTGTACTGAAACCATGATAGCTTCATATGCAAATGTTTATAGAAAATTATTAGATTCGGTTTTGTGATATCCAGAATAATCAAGGTCTCGGTAAGGGTTATCAGCCTCAGCCGATAACCCCTACCTCGACCTTGATTATTCTGGATAGTCATGTTTTTGCTTCTTCACTGACGGCAAGCAACACAAATCGGCCGAACTTGTCATGAGTACCCTTAGAAATCATGCACCGCGGTCATACATGACATGATTACCCATGAACTTGAGTGACCTTAGTAGATGACGTCCCAGGCGCTGATTTCCAAAACTCACTGTACGTTTTCGGCCAATCACAATAGAGATAGTGAGTTGAATGTATAATAATTACAGAAATTGTTCAGACCCGGAAATGCTGTGTGTTGAGAATTAATCATGACTAATCATTAACAAACTATACATACCTCGCCGTTGATAACGAACATTTTGGTTGTTTTCTAGAAAATTCGTTGAATCGAAGGCTTCGATATAACGAACCCCCGATATAACGTGCAATTTTACCCGGTCCCTTAGCAATTCTTTAAATCAAGGTTCCACTGTAAAACTAACGTTTGAGAATAAACTGTTTGAAACAGTTAAACCAGAATGTTTTATATGGAGTCATGAAGACACTGAAATGATCGATGTTCTATGTCAGTTATCCGCGTTGATTTTACTTGCTTACTTTTAATTTAAATTTAATTCAAATAATGTTATTTAACATGACACATATATTCAACCACAATCTTTCCCTCTTTGTTTTTTCCCTTTCTTTTCTCTCCCTCTTTAGGCCGGAGAAATTTCGAGGACACACGCACGCTCCCCTCGGTGAAAATGATTTTTTCTTTGGGAGCTGAAAAAAACCATGTTTCACGAGCTTTTCTCTTGGCAAATGGTTTAATTTTGTTGCCGTTAGTCGCGACGCATGCTCAGGTATTGTGCACGCGCACACGATACCTGGGAAGTTTCTGTTTCTATTGGCTATGAAGACTCAAAATGTGATGGGTACGTTTGGCTCTGTCGTTTGTCACAATTAGTCGAATTGTCGGCTGTCCTGTCATCCGATTCTGTTTTCGTCATCAGATTTGCTTGGTCCGTTAATAAGTCTTTTGTAATATGCTGGAAACTGTTGACTACGATTTTCTCGGCAACGAATCAACGCTCGTCTTTTCAAATAAACGTTACGGCTATTTGGATGAAGGATGAATATGGTTTAAGATAAGGCATTGGATCTCCATTTCTGTAAAAAATGAGCAAGCTCCAAGCTCTTCTTGTCTTTCTTTTATATTATACCTTCTTCACACTCAGTTTATTACTGGAGGGGAGAAACTGAAGATGGGTTAAAATGAGTTTCTTTTAAAACTATCTGTCTTAACTGGCCCAAGAGCCGGTCTTCTATGATGCCCAACAAGCCATCGCCATTTTACCATGAACGTTTTGACTGGCTTAATTTTTTCTTTCTTCCTCAGGGTGCATCAGTGATCAGGATGTTGAGGGATTTTCTTGGCTCGGAAGGATTTACATCCGGACTCCAGTTATATCTTAAGAAATTTGCTTATAGAAACGCTGTCACCGATGATTTATGGGCATGCATGACTCAAGTAAGATAATAATGGGTTTCTCAGAAAATACAGAGGCAATTATCCGCGGCATGGCCGAAATACGACTGTAGAAAAAAATTATGTATGCGATAGGTTTTAATAATTTTAGTGTTATGAAGATTTCACTAGGGACACATATTATTAATGTAGATAGCCCGTGTCCCCCGTTAGCTGTCATGAAAGCTAAACACATAGACACGTAAATTAAGTTTTCATTTTAATTTCATTTCATTTCATTTACCAAAACTTTCTCTATGTGTCTGGCGCTATTTTAGATTTCATTGAACCATATAACACATAATCAAACAATCTATTTTTAGAAATCCATTACGTTAATATCTGTCTTTCAAAAATGAGACAACTGAGGTAAAAGAGCAAAATTTGCCACCATAAAAGGATTCAAGCTGTCTGTTTAGAGCACCAGCCTCTGGCCAGATGTGCACTAATTCGTGGCGTTTCATTCCCCCTCCCCCCACCATCCACGCTAGGCCGCTCCTTAGAACTGAACTACACTACTTAACCAAGAGGTTGGTATAAATGTTACTGATCTGCATAAGCCGTCTCCACTCCCGAATAATATAACCATCAAACCTTTATTCGTTCATCTTAAAAAATTGGTAAACACAACCTTGTTGATTTGGTTAATTACCACCAGGGATAAAAGATTTGACAAGCTATGGTTTTAAAATGGCTTTACCAACTGAGTTGCTGAAATCCCCAGGGTACTTTTTCTTCAAACAAGTAACGGAAAAAAAAAAGGAAAAAAGCTGCGTCGCGCTTTAGAAGGTAAGGGAATATTCAACAAAAATAATGGACAAAAGTGCCGTCTTGTGGTTCGAGTTCCTTGTAACTCCACTGATGAAGGGCCAGGCCCGAAACGTTTGGAGAGGAACTCAATTAAACCACAAGACGGCACTTTTGTTCATTATTTTTTTGTTGAACATTCCCCTAGGGTTGATTTCCAGTGCAGCATAATTTTAACGCGCGTACGTGCGTAAAATTTACGTTCGCAAATAAAATAGAGGCAATACATGAAAGGTCGCTTGTAAGCGTAAAAGTTGAACCGCGCTCAACTTCTCTTTTAAGCTCAGCACTTTTTATCTTGCCTCTATTTTATTTACGTGATTAAGATTTACGTGCGTAAACCTGCGTAGTGAAATACGCGTCAGTGGAAATCATCCTTTACTTCGATAATTTATGCCAATCTTCCAATATACTGGAACATAATTGGACGAATGAAGTAAATTGTCTTTGTAATTATGGAAAACGATGGACGTACAACTCATGGTCGATTATACCAGCCGCTGTTCGGCGGTTTTGAAAAAGCCAAAGTAGGTCTCAGAGTCACCACTTTCCTCCTACATCAACAATAATTTATTACTATTAATATGCCCCTTGGGTTGCCGTTCATCCGCAGCAAACTGGCATCAATGTAAAAAAGGTGATGGACACTTGGATACTACAAATGGGATTACCGGTGGTCAACATCACGCGCATGGATCAAGAGAAGGCAAGAGCAGATCAAACACTATTTCTTATCGCCCCTGGTGCTAAGCCCAACCAGAGTTCTCCTTTTGAGTAAGTATCATCACTTTTGCAAGTCCGTGTGGTGAGAGAAACCAAAGGAAAAAAGTCATGCATGAGGACATTATTGTGTGTAAATTTATAATGAACTATTATGAAATTATGTGCTACCAGGTTTTGTAAAAATATATAATAAAAAATATACTTGATGAGTTTCAACAAGTGTTTCTGCTTTGCAGTTTGAATCGGAATTTGAATTTGAGTCTATTTTATGTACGTGATTAAAATTTACGTGCGTTAACACGGCAGGGCCAAACCACCTCTCAAAGGGCTGATTAAGTCTAAATTTACATATCTTTTACATTTCTTTTCATTTCTCGACCAAACTTGCCAGATAGACTACGATTGTTGACCAAACGATATTAAATTTTTGTTTGACGCAAAATGTCCAATAGTGACGTCACAAAGGCTGACGTCACCAAAATGGGTTAAATGCAGTTTTTAATTTCAAAGTCAAACTTATATCATTTGAAAGAGCTTTAGAAGAGGAGTAAAACAGCGAAAACCGTTTCTGGCTACGACACGTAAATACGATGTCTTTACAACGTTTTGTCAAATAATCAACGAATCCATTTCTTGGAAAAGTAAAGGGCCGATCTCGAGTCACGAAATTACCCTTTACCACCCTCTACACTATGCAAAGATAGAGGAAAAATGTGTTGCCTTGATGGTCATCTAATATGAGATGCGCTTTTTCATAGTTATACCTGGAATATACCTCTTACATACATAACTCAGAAGAATAAGACTAGAGCCCAAGTTTGGATGAATAGAGGACCTGGTAAGAACTTTCATAAATCTTAAATTAGTCACCAAAAAACAAATGAGGCTACAAGACAGTTGTCTTTAATATTGCTGTTGTAATTTTTGTACCAAAAAGGCCGCTTGGTCGCCGATATATCTTGAGCTTTAAAAAAAATTTGATTAAAGTAACAAAATCTAAAAAGATACAGTCGTACCTCTCGGTAACCTCAACAGCAACGACAACAGCAACGACAACAACAACAAACGAGCAAACAAGCATAAACGCTTGCTTCAAAATCTTTTTCAGCTTCACTGAACTGGGCTTCCTCTGACGGTTGGATTAAGACCAATGTTGATCAGATTGGTTATTACCGAGTAAACTACGAAACAGAGAACTGGAAGTCTTTGTACAATCAGTTACTATCTGACCATAAAGTAAGTATAACTGTATTTTGCCTTTGGAGATTAGTTAAACAAGTGAAACTGATCAGGAAATACTAGCTGGGAATAGTCGTTTACCATTATTTTTGTTCTGTTATGATTTTTTTCTAATATGCTTCTTTTTTTAAAATAAGGTTTATATGCTTTTGGTATAGTTGTTAGTGAAAGTGATTTAAAGTAATTGGGCATGTATAAATAAGTGTAGTAAAAGGTATAGTTTTTAAAAGACCCTTCCACGATTTTTTTCAAATTTTGACATGGACAAGCTTGCGAAAATCCGTCATGTTCTCTGGAAACAGCGCCCTTGAATTAGTAAAATGGGCAAGTTTGAAAGTGTTTTATTGAAAACTATCAAAGATTATGATAGCTCTTCAAAGTCGCGAAAGTTTACAGACGTTTGTATGTTTGTGCCCGCACCATATAGACTTTTGTAAATTTTCGCAGAGCAATTTTACTAATTTCAAGGCTCTCTTTCCAGTGTTGTCGACGGGTCCATGACACGCTCTGCCGATTTGGGTCCACCTAAATTAAGTTAAGATCTGAATCAGGCAAAACGCAATTTCAGTTTATGATCAGTAATAACTTTTCTCCCGAACAAGGCTAAATATACATTGTAATACAAATTTTTAATTTATAAGTTCGTGGCATGTAAGGATCGACGTTTGTCCTGAAGACGATCCTCAAACGTTCTATCCGTCGGAAACAGACGAATAGAAAGTGTTGGACGATTTAAACTCCTTCAGACGAACTTAACTGAGCCAGGCGTCGAACTTTTAACTCAATAACTTTGGTTGGTCTCATGAAAAGTTCGACGTTTGCCCTAGGCCTTAGACATAGGAGCTCTCACTCAGTTGAAAATTCACTCTTTGCGTGTGACACGTAGCCTTCACCTATTACAAAGTTGAAAGAAACTGTGTAATGCAAGTAATCGTGTGAACGTCAAAGTTTTTTAAAATACGAGTTGAAAAAGGTAGATGTCTAGACGTTGCGAGGGTGCTCCCTGTGCCTCTTCTTGACGTTCTCGTTGCCGTCGCCCTTGTCGTTGCTCGCGACTAAAACTCCGCTGATTTAACGATGCGTGCAATGTTGGTAATCCAAACGTTTTTAGTGTAAACGCTTGCGATCTCCAATATCTCAAAACGTGATGAATCCGGAAATTTTTATGTATACATGAAAAAAAAAAAAAATCCTTTGTTTCAATGTAGCATAACTGGGGTCTAACTGGTTCGAAATTTTTAGGCATTAAGCGCCGCTGACCGGTCAGGACTGATCGATGACGCGTTTCATTTGGCAAGGTAAGCGAATAAGTTTTTTTACAGCTTTTATTTTTAGTTACTATGCCTGTGGCCTGCAAGCGCCTATCGAGGTGACACATGATAAGGGATTACATATTAAGCAAATACAGTGGAAGCGCTTGTAAGTGGAAACCTCTGCTCACGGCAGCCTTTAAAAACCCTGTTTCAACTCCCATACAAATTCTCTATTTTTAAATTCCCGTAAGCGGCCGCGGACGCTTTCAGGAAATCTCATTCTCATCTGAATCTTGTATTTTCATAAATCAACTTGAAATCATTGTTTGCCTCAATGGATTTATATCAGTTTCAGTTTTTTGAAAATTTTTTACACATACACAACAACAAAAATAGAAGCATGACACAAGTCATGTATAGATTTATTTTACATCAGTTGTTTATTTTAAATTAGGTGTTATTACTGCCAACTACCAAAGCTAGTTTTATTTACAAGAAACTTAGTATTCTTCCTTCTCACGGCTTCTTCCTTTATCACCTTTTTTTTTACTGATTTTTCTGTTTTTTTGTGTATTAATTGTACTGAGTTTGTTGCCCATAATTATCTCTTTTTAGGAGCAATCTGCTGAAACAGACTATTGCTTTGGATTTGACAGAGTACATTATTAAAGAAACAGATTATGTTCCACTGAAAACATTTGTCGCAAACATGTATTATATCGGCGACAATCTACTACTGCGAAAGTCTATCGGATTGTTTAAGGTAAAACTAAATGTGAAGTTTGTCTGTAGTTATAATTTAGTTAAAGAGAGTCAACCTAGGTCAAGCATACCCCCCCCCCCCCCCAAGATTCCATTAATGAATTTTTATTATTTGAAAGTTGAATCGGTTTGGTTTAAGATTTATCTCTGCTTCCCCACATGCGTAATGTAAGTTCTGCCAGCTCAGTTTTCTTGAATTCGATATAAATATCTTCAAAGCTATTTTATCTAATCAAAGAGTTTTTAATCTTACCAATTATATACTGAGAAGCTGTAGCCAAAATTGCACTGTCCATTACGCATGCAGTCGAGCAGCCCAGGTCTTTAGTCGCTTGGGCGAATGTTCAAGTCTGTTTAGCCAGTCTGTTTGTATCAGGGGTAGACACTTTTGGGCTGCGTTTATTTAAAAATTGGACGCGACAAATAATTGTATTTACTATGTGTTATGAACCCTTCTGCTCCCTGCTAGTTATTTTCCAATACCTACGGTATACACAGTGGTTCAATTCGGTACAGTCTGGTACCCCTCCTAATATATATTTGGGGGTCGCCTCCTTTTGTTTCCTTAGAGCTACATGTTGCAGCAACTTGATCCAGCTATAAAGCGACTGGGATGGGATGACGAGGGATCACACTTAGACAAGTAAGAAAAAACCTTGCTAGGTTTGTACGCCATACATTCCCTGATGGCTTAAGTATATTGAGAGTAAATACAGTTTCAGTTTCTTAGCTACAAAAATACATTCATTCAATACATTTAATACATGAAAAATAACTATAATTATCACTAATCACTGAAAAAAATAAAAAGGGGGTTAAATCCCCACAGTTATAGATAATTATAACTGCGTTTTAATGTAGTTGAAAGAAGACTGAAGTTGACTTGACACATGATGATGCAAATACGTCACCTCTTCGTGGTCCATCTTACGTTTGACAGAATGTGCAGTAAAATACCTGCTAGTTTACTAAAAAGCTGCAAGACTGCTAGATAATGAGTGGTATAGTAGGGGCCGAATTACCCTTTTTTGCTCAGGAACCTTATTTGCTTGCGCAAGAATATATTAACGCCGATGACGCAGCCATAGCCTTTTCTCTTAATCTCATGGATAAAAATCGGTGGATTCTCATCGAAATAAGGTCACGTGCTATTTTTAGTTGGACTAATCGTTTAGGCAGGTTCTCTAGTTATTTTAAGATCCTTTTATAGTGATATAATTGCCATCCTTTGCAGACTTCTGCGGCCATATATTTTTCTCACGGCTTGTGATTGTTCAGATAAAGCAGTTATTTCCAGAGTCAAGAGGATGTTTCAACTCGCCATGGAGGGACACTTGTACGTATAATAAAGCTAACTGACAAAAAGAAAAGAACCAAACATAGAGAAAAATATCCCAGGTTTACACATAGGATAGGATTGCTCAATTTCTGGACTAAGTTACCTGGTACACCAAAAGCTACAGAATTATAAATACTTTAATTATTCTTTCTCCTTATGGGGCTTTTTAGGGATAATGAGCATTATGATTTATATGGAACATAACTATGATAACATGGTTAAAGATCCTAACAGGAAGGAGGAGAACAAGCAGTGGCTACTTTACAAGCGTGGGCGAGGATTTGAACTCGGGACTACCGTGAACAAATCCAGCTAGCGGTCAGGGAGGGACTTGAACTCGGGACCTCCGAATTACAAGTCCAGCGCTCCAACCGCTCAGCCACGCTACCTCCGCTGCAAACGGTACTACATATCCCAAGATCACCGCTGGATGAACGAAGTGCGTAAATTCGACTGTTGTATGAATGGAAACATTGTAAATACGATTAACAACACGTTTTGACGTCCCAAAACAGTTAAGCTCCAAAAATTCTCTTCTAACTCCTAAAGCTTCTGATAGCTTTCTGGGCATACAAATGACGTGGTCTTGTTGTGAGTTTGAGAAGCGAGTTCTTACATAAATAACTGAGCTTCATTTATTCCGTTTTCTCTTTTTTATAGCATAACATCAAATCTCCGTGCCGTGGTATATTCTATCGGTGTCCGTGAGGGTGGTGTGAGGGAATGGAATCAAGTTTATGACAAGTATAAGTCAACAAATATTGCTTCAGAAAAGGAGATTCTGTTATCTGCTTTGTCGTATACTTTGGTTCCCGAAATGATTGAAAGGTGACATTTCTCTTGATTTTTGTAAGCAAATGTTGGTTACGTTAAAGTATAGTCAAGAGAGAATTAGCTATCTCTCTCTCTCTCTCGACTTTTCTAAATTAGGCTTGAAAATCTTTGATCTCGTTTTTATTTATTTAGTTTTTTAGGGGGAGGGCTTGGTGGGTGTGTGTGTGGGAGGAGGGGGTGGTTGAAGTGGGAAATTCAACATGCTTGGTCAGAGCTATTTCTAATTCTGAGCTATTTCGAATTATTTCGGGCCTTAAATTTTTTTGGTCTATTTTTGTTGCACGAATCCTTTTTTTCTCAAATATATCTTGATTTGTCTCTCTGCATCTAGGTGTCTTAACTATTCATTGGATAAGGACAAAATACGTCCACAGGACACCCTCGTGGTAATATCTGACTTGGCCTCTGACCCTAGAACATGGAGAATGGCCTGGGACTTTGTGCGTAATAACTGGAAAATTCTGTACAGAAAGTATGAAAGTATTGCTGGTTTGTCACGTAATTACAACTTCAAATAATAAAAAAAACACCAATCTTTCTTAGCTTTTAGTTTCATAACATTGTTTAGACTACATGAATACCTATTTTTCGCTTACTAGAAGAAAACAAGAAACAAGGAAAAGATATCATTGAACTGAGTATTTTGGGTATGGCCTCTGAGCAAAGCCATCAAACACTTTTTGATACTCCAAAACAACTGATGAAAAAGCAGTCGAACCTCCTTGTGTGACGACCTATCCAAAATACCAAAGCTTTCCAAATCAAACCTCCCTTACACGACCACTTTTCATAAGCTACCGCGACCACTTTTTGTGGTGACGATTTTAAATTTATCCGTTGCTTTTAACATCGTGTAAGCGCCCGTTGACGCACCATCTCTCATTATCGGTTGTTTGTACTACGCTACTCTGATCAGCACATAGCGGCTAAACAAGAAACTAAACGAAATTTAAAGTTAACCTGGAATAAAACATTCAGACGGACGACGCTCATTTAGTATTAGTGTTGCAAGCTTGTGGAACAGACTGCCTGCGGAGTTGAAACTGACATGGCTCTTTGCTGACTTCTGGTTCATGTTGAGACCTTGTCGCACAATTGTCTTAAAATTGGTTTTACGTGATTTTTAAACGTTTTATTATGTGAAACAGATGTTAAAAGCCTTTGAGTATTCTTGCATTTAAATTAATTGACGTTTCATTACTGTACTTAATCGATTAATCATTCCAACTAGGAAAAAGTCGGCGAATTTCTCTTCAGAATTCTTTCCTGATCTAGATTGTCAGACAGATCATTTGAATGGTGTGTCATGTTAGTTTAATGCCCTTTTAATAGTACATTATATTTTTTTTTCTTTTAGGTACAGTCGTGGATCTGATTTATGGTCAAATTTGATTACTAAGCTTATGGTCAATTGCAACACACAAGCACAACTCAAAGAAGTAAGAATTGTATTGGCAAGAAACAATAATAATCAGGGTGTGAACACGTGAGGCGCACGTGACGAATGGGTTACTGAAGTATATTTTTCAGCACATTTATCTGTATAACAGGACGACTAAATAGACTCTTTATGAAAAATGATAATAATATAAATAATAATATGAATGTGCAGTTCATGTTACGGTACAGCGGGCAACAAAAAGCAACAGGAGGGGTTGAACCATGCATTGATCAATGGGCTCCTCTTGATTTTCAATTTAACGGTAGTTATAGGTCAGAAAAATTAAACCTTGTTGATGCCTTCCCCTGCCTTCCGTATGCCTTCCCTTTATTAATATGCATAACTGCCTTCCTCCATACTAAAGAGAGCCTTCCTGCATACTCATAATTGGATAGTCGTTTATATGTTAACAACTGTACTTTTCACTGACAGAAGCAAAAGCTTAGCCCATTGGCTTGCCTGTTCTTTTCTAACCCTTAATGGTTAATAAAAAGTCTATTATGTGCTCACAATAAAGGCGGACTAATTTTGAACGCGCTATCTTTCTTGCAATCCTTTTGCCAGGAAATTATTCGTCCGAGTTTGCTTGTTTCATGCTCCGTTCAAGTCAGTTCTGATTATGCGAGTTAAGGAACAGTTCCAACATTTGCATACTAATTGGCCCTACAGCTAGACCCAAGGGACAGTCTTGACATATTGTTGGAAAAACACAAAACAATAAAATGAAAAAAGTAAGAAGGATAAATTGAAACAGGCGACTAATAAATGCTCGCAATAAAACCAGACACGCTTCTTAAGCAAAAAGAAATCAACTTTATGATCCTTTAATAAGTACAAAAAGAGTAAAATACTCAACGATTTAAAAGGAATCTATTAACATAGTGAAAAAAAAGCAAGCTAGCTCTTTTACACTAAGTACAATGTTTTACTAACCCCTCCCCCTCCTTCCCTCAGTTTTTTCGATTTTTTCCCCTCCACCACTATGACCCTATCCACCCTACATCGACCCTACATCGACCCCGCATCGACCGTACATCGACCCCAGATCGACCCTACACTCAACTTTTTTTTTTCAGCAATAGAAAATGTGGTGGTGGTGGAGGTGGTGGTTAGCATGGAGGAGAGCAGTTATGCATATTATTAACGGGAAGGCATAAACAAGGTTTAATATTGCTGTCCTATAACTATCCTGTAACACTCTTACTTTATAATTTGGTGTTCAAACAAAGAGAAGAGTACATTGATTTATTACCTATTTTTTCTCTTAGTTTATGGAATTTTTCAAGGATTACCCGTCTACGGCGTCTGCGTATCGACAGGTTCAGATGGGAATGGAACAGATTCGAGCCAATATCATGTGGCTTAGTGAACATGAGGACGAAGTGACCGCTTGGTTAAAACGACACGTTTAAAACTCATGATCAAAGACCTTTCTATAGTATATATAGTACCGAAAAAAGTCGAGAAAAGTCAGTTCTATTAAGAGTTAGGAATTTGGAAGTTATTGTTTCATCATAACTCTAGGCTTGTATAGTATGATTAGTATTCTTTATAATTTAATTATAGTATTATAGAGAGCCACAAGTTTATAAGCTTTGGCTTAATTTAGTGTTAACCCTCTTGAAATAAAGTCTTTACTTTACCTAACTGATGCAATAGCCTTCAAGATATAACAATTTCTAAGGGGGAAAACGATTGTTTCTGAAACCTACAAATGAGACTGGAATAAATATTTTTTTTATACGTAATTTGTTTGTTTCTTCTTTCTCGGTGGTTCTTTTATGGGTTAGGTAAAACTGGTTTGATGTAGTTATATATTAGAGAGTAGCAAAACGATTCCACAAAAACCCGTAACTGAAATTGCCATAAATCATCTCGGGACCACACAAGACGAAGCACACAGCTTGAATCATGAGGGTCGTTTTCAATTTAAGTCTCTTTCATTTTGTAGGTTTGAGAAACAATTATTTAATTCCTCATTTAAACTTTATATTATGAAGGTTGCGCAACAATGACGAAGCTCTCTAGCTTATAGCCTCCCACGCAGGCCTTTTTAGGGGAGCTTGTGTTTCATCCCTCCCCACAAACGGCGTTTGTGGGGAGGGACGAAATACGAGCTCCCCTAAAAAGGCCTGCGTAGGAGGCTATCTAGCTTGGGCTGCCAGTGATATAGCGATAAGATATGCTGATATAGCGCTTTGCAGTATTTCTAAAAATAGGTTTTGTCACCTTAGACCCCCTGCGTGACTCAGACAAACTTTGCATTCTACTTAAAGGCTTTGTATGAGCAATATTCGTTTCCGACATGAAAATTGTTCATAAAATTCGCACTGAGCGTTTTTAAAATGCTTTTTGAGCTTTATTCTAATGTATAAAAGGCATTACTGCAATAGGGAGCAAAACCTGGTCTAGGTAACTCAAACAAACGGTTAAAATCAGAAGATAAAGCGACCTGATCAAAGAAGGCTACTGAAATCGAATCCCTAGCTTTGTCTTAGTTAGAGAAACATGACACTGTGTAATACTCCAAAACCGAAATCGCTAATAAAAGAGATATTCGGGCTTGAATGTGCTTCTCGCTAGCCTGTGGCAGAATTTCTAAGCTGAAAAGTACCCCAACATTAGCACAAACCGGAAATTGTATAAGTTTGTTCTGTTGTTGTGTGGCCAGGTACGTAGGAACGATACTAAGTAGCGTAATATAAGCACAGGCAAAAAGTTGAGTAACCTTAGCCTATAAATTTAACCAAATGCACTGTTTTATTAACAGCTTTGAAGCCCTGCTCTGTATACATTTCTTAGTAAAATGCTGTAACATAATTTTACCCACAGTAATGACACCGCATGAGAAATAATATCACTCATCTGTACAGTTTTTTTCCAACGTTGTCTTGGCACACGTTGATTATTTTCAGGACATAAATTATCGAAACTGTTGGCGAACGTGACTTTCCCATACAAAACTCTATACTGGTCAGGTTCAGTGTCTGAGTCACAACAGGGACCAGAAATTTGTGACGTCATTAGTGCAAAGACCTATTGGGCTTTGAGTATGATATCAAATGAAGTTTAGCTCTCCCTTGCAGATCGGGTTGGTTGTTTTTTTAGGGAGTATTTCACTTCCTTTCATGGATTTTTCCTTCTGGAGTAATAGAGATAAAAAAAATTAAAAATCGACTTTCTCTTTCTAGACCGAGCTCTCAGAAAGCAACGATGATCATGACGCTGTGTCATTTCGTTCGCGCATCATTTGCTTAACAAAATAGGGTGGAGAAAAGGTGAAGATATTCAACAAAGGATCTGAAAGGCGAGATGCCGATACTACACGCATTCCCGCTCCTTTTTCACGCGTTTCCCGCCTCCCGAACTTCTGTCATCGATTTATCCCGAATACCGTTTCCTTTCCCCATCCCGTGCTCAAATTTTGGCGAAAATCCGCTTCCCAGGTAGCAGTCAAATCCTGTATCCCGTTAACTTTTCTCGAATATTATTCTGTACTTTCGGCAAATTCCCGATCCCAGGAATTTAATTCCTTTCAGACCCTGTACAAGTACGCGTTGGATTTGAAACAGCACACAGCCAACGAAGCGCGTAAAGTCCAGCTGGCTTTAATCATCTCATACCTAACAGGAGCCGGACAATTGTTTGATAAAAATAACGGGTCTAGAAAAACGCAAATCTTGCTACAAGCTTCTGCCGAAAAAAAGAAACCGGAGACAAAGCTACTACTAGCATTACCCTCAAACAAGCTAATAGTAAAAGAAATTGAATGAACGAATGAATGAAATTGCTGGTATTCTAGGGTACCGGTAACTAAGGGAGCCGGTATTACTGACGGTGCTGTATTGGTAGCGGCAACAAGGTAAGCTACGTCGAAAGAGCGCCTAACTGCAGAGCGAGAGGTCGTAGGTTCGATTCCCAGCGATGGAGGACCCATACTCAGGGTCTTAAAATATTTGAGAAATGAACGTATGTACTTCCTTTGCTCTGTAAACGGCTGAACCTTGGCATGGCTCGGATAAACACATTAAACAATGGTCCCGTCTAGTGTCCCCAATTAGTAATATCCTGTTAAATATATTGACACTCAATGATAATAAAGCTCATTTTTTTCACTTGACTCTGTTGTTATACGCTTGGATATCTTTAACCAATCGAATGACAGTTCATCCTGGACTGGTTACCCAGCAACTTTACCAGCTTCCAGGAATAGCCCACAATCTACCATGACTCCGAGGCTTTCTGGTCTTTTTTTCTATATTTGGTTTGGTTCTCTTTGTGCTTAAGTCTCTTCTGGGAATTGCGAAACAATGGAGTTTAAATCCTTGGAGTCACGTTAGAATTTTATTATGAAATTTGACCTTTGTGGCCTTTTGTCTTTTGTCTGTCGTTCATATGCAAGAGGTAAAACAATATAACTACTACGTCGACCAATCAGAGCTCCTGACCAGATTCCGGACGTCATCAGCATGGAATTTCTGTCGCTGAGTTTAGAAAACGTTTCTCCTGGCGAAACGACATTAACGGCAAGGAGCAAGGAGAAACGACTGTATTCGCAGGGTAGAGCACGGGGAAAGGGAAAATGAACAATGGGAACGAAACTACCTAACTAGAACCCAAGCGCTATCAGTAACTTCATCTCCATGTTCTCTGTTTTGTTTTCATAGGTCATTTTCCCGTTCCTCCTGCTTGTCTATGTTGCGGTTCAATTTTCAAATCAGTTTCATTTTTGAAACTGGTTTATTTTTTTTGAATCTGGTTTTATTTTTTCAAACTCTACTGTTTTTGCTTTTCTTACAATTACTTTAAGCACCACAGAGTACAGTGCTTTATTCTTATGCATTAGCGATACAATTCTGCTCTCAAATCACCATACATACATGTACATCATAAACTTTATTTACTCTCGAATTTTAGATTTCCTTGCAGAAGCTAGTAACGTCAAGGAAAAATACATAAAACGCATTAAATACATTACAATAACACATTATTGTGAAATGTTTGAACCCAGGAGTCATTTCATAAGATTAACTACCTAAACAACGTTTTTAGTAAAAATAACTACAAACACGGACTTTGTTAGATGGAACACTCACAGTAAAACTCATTCCAACACTCGACCAACGTCAACCCTGATCTGGCCCTGTTACGACAACGACTATAAAAGTACATCACAGGAATCTCTGAAATTATTGCACGTATATTTCAACCTTGCAATATACTTGTTATAAACAAACCGATAACCACTTTACGACGACTAATTTACTAATGTCAAGGACAAAGACAAACCGGAGGACTGACAGGGAGCAGTATACAAGATCAAATGCTGCGACTGCCAGCAGGCTACTTAAATTGATAAAACCGGCAGAAACCTTAGCACGCGACTGACCGAACACAAACGAGCGAAGAGAAATGGTGACGTCAACAATCACATTGGTGAGCACCATTTACAGAGGAAACATCAAATCGACTGGTACTCAGCGACATGTGCTATCACGTATTCTACAGACTACCATAAATGACTTCGCTGCTCAAATACTCTCGCTTACAGAATTTCGGGCTGAAGAGAGACTGCTCACAGTCTAAAAGACATTCAACATAAAAATGATGTACCAGTTTTATGAAACCTTTACATGTTGTATTTGATATTACATCTTCAGGGAGGGAGCCAGCCTGGCATAAGGACTCAGTTCTTCTCTCTTTACACCCTCACTCATCCTTCTTTTTATCATCTATTTCAATGCATATAAGGTTGTTATAAATAATAAAAAAACCCTGTGTAATTAGAATTAGGCGGACATCGCCACAAACTTTTCTGCTTTCTGCTTATTAGAGATATCTACTAAATACAGGGTTTGTTTTTCTCAAATTATGGAAAGAAACGTTTTGCCACATTTTGAGCTATTCTACTGCTGAATACAGGGTGTCTGCTTAATATGAGGTCTGTATAATACTGGTTTCACCATACAATGTAGAAAATTGAATTTTTTTTAAATTGAATAGAAGAGGTGGTTTTGTAAACTCAACGTTTCCTTCAAAGGCGAATAATTTTCCCCAGAAATCAAATTCAACTAATGACAAAAAATATAAAAGCAAATCTCTACGAAATTTCGAGATTTCAAATTCAACGTCAAGAAAACTACAGAAAAACGGCGCCTTACCTCGAGCAACCGGGTCACCATTGTCTGCACTTATTAAGAACAACACAAGCTGAACAAGAAACCTTTTTCCCTGACTTGGCGAGTCGACAGATGAAAACAAAGCTCTTCTTTTCTTCACAGGCTGGGAAGCAGAATTTAAAGTTCTGGCGATTCCACATAACCCATTAGATCATTGTTTGCGAAAGGATTTTTTAACTGCGATTTGATTTGCAATGTTTGAAAATTCTGTAAAGATCAAGCTTTTGCACATACCGATTTTCACACATGAATTGATCCGTCAAAACTGTCAATTAAATTGAACTTAAATGGTCTCCTTACTGATTTTTAATCTTGGTGAATAGTGGCTTTAGGAATATTAACCTCGCCGCGAATATTCCGCTTCTATTCACCTCGTGTTCAAGAATATTAGAGCGCTTAATTGTTAATTGTCCAATGTGAAGCACGGTACAAAATATCAGTCAAAGCAGGAAAAGATGTTTTCCACATGATTCCTGGTCATGTCCTTGAGAAAAATACTCGAAACCTTTATACGTTTTTTTCCTTCCTCTTTCAACAGAAAATACGTCCACAGGGTCGCTTGTACGGTCGGCATTTTGTGTTCAACGCTTATCCCGGCCGCAATGCTACTTGTCCTCTTTCAAGCTGTTCCAACAAAAACAATGGTCCACGCGGTCGCTTTAACTGTATTTCTACCGTTTCTTGTAAAGGATCCGTTTGTGTAGAAGTTTTAACCAGTTTCTATGGTAGGTTCTTCGTTGAAGGAGGACAATTTATCAAGTACACACCCTCCACTTAGGCAGCCATTTTTTTCATTTGTTGACCCCGCCTCGCTTTGGCGGGCTGGATCTTCCGGAAGTCAACCAGTTTACCGGAAACTGTTTCCGCATAGTCCGCATAGTTTTTGAAATTAAGATATCCTAAAGGCGTGGCTGGGAGACTCCCTCTCTGTCCTATTATGGCTCTTGCCAGAGTATAATACCATCAGGAACTGACCTGATACAACTCACTTTGACTCTGAAGATGACTACCGCACAGGTTGTCGAAACGTCAGTCATTGTCAACAACAACAGTGCTGTTCAGGACTACGTTCTCTCGGACGATCATATTACTTGTGAAATAACACATGTTTACACTTGAAGAAACTAGTTTGTACAAATATATCTGTATATCACTAGATGGTCATTCAACCTTACAGAAGGAAAAACTTACATGAAAGCAAATAAAAATAAGCCTGACCCTCTTAAATAAACTCTACAAAATTGCTAGTGGAAAGAAAGTTAGGCAGCGCATTCAAAAAAAAAAAAACAACAACAACAACAACAAAGAAAAGAAAGAAAGAAAAATAGTAATTCTCAATCGTTAGACCATAGCTAGTTGTTCTTGGTTCAATAAGTGAAACCAGACGTGACCATTATGCGTTGACTTCACCGCAAGGAAAATAAATTTTTAGACTGGGCAACATTTTTTTTGGCCTATTGGTGACCGTATTAAGGGGGTCCACTGTAGTATGGTTGCTAAGCCAATTAAAACTCTAGCACTGAACTATCATCCAATGCTCCAGTTTTTGTAACACGTGGAGCTTGGGAATTATTCATTTACACTCAAGGTTTTGATGAACACGGTTCGTTGCTCCGTCGTTTGATATGTATGCTACGGGCCTTCGTCAGTTACTACGCTTCCTTCTTTACTTTCTTTTAATGGGAAGTTTAGTGACCGGGGGAGAGGACAGGATTGATCGCCTCGATATCATCATCAAGGAGGAAAGAAAATTTCCATGGGAAAGCATAAGACTTCCGCAGACTTTATTTCCTTTGAATTACAACATCAGATTGGACACGGACTTAAAATTATTCTATGTAAAGGGAACAGTTGGTATAACAGTGAAGTGTGCAAAGCAAACAGCTAATATTATTCTTCATCTCAGAGACATGAATGTCACGAATACAGCAGTCTTTGAGAAAAGACAACAAGATGTAGATGTTTCTGATGATGTGCGAGATGAAGAACTAATTAAAAGGTTAAAGAAAGGACAGCAAGATAGAGAATTGAACGTCGTAGGAACGATGAGTGATAAGACTCTTGAAATGTTTCTTATTAAAGTAAACGAGGAACTTATCCCAGGACAAACTTACATGATTCACATTGAATTCAATTATCCCCTAAAGGATACTCCGTATGGGTTTTATAGAAGCTCCTCCACTGCAGAAAATGGCAAAAAAAGGTGAGTGAAGCGTCGTTAGTAAAGTGTTTGATTTATCTCACTACAGTGGAATCCCGTTCTCGTGAAGCGTATCATTGAGATACTTATGCCCTCACCATTATTGAATTTTACATCTGTTCGTGGGATGAAAAACCTATGACAAATGATATGAAAAATGAAAAAACAAAACAAAAGAACAACAACAAAAAAAAAACACTCCAGGCAGATAGAGGCTAAAGGAAGAGGTAGCCAAATTCACTGATGCAGCCTAAGAAGACGGACAAATACAATATACCAATGGCTTACCTTAGCTAAGATAAAATCCTTAGTGATCGCTGATCATAATCAGAAGCCGTAACAAGACTAATTGTCACAAAGCTACTCATACATCATAATTGGTTCTTAATAAAACATCAACCAAGCTTCTTTAAAAAACATTTTTCCGCTTTCATTTTTTAAGTCAATACAGCAGTAAACTACCAACAGTTATTTGGTCCTTTCTTTTCTGCGTTTGATAATGCATGTTTATTATTTAACAATTAATGAATGAGGCTGAGCATCCACCACTAGCCACCGACACTGAGGTGAATAATTGTTTTAGTATAACTAAAACAGTGAGATAATTGAGCGCCAAAATGGTGAGTTTTTAACTCATTTACTGTTGCCAACGATTACAATTTTGGCGCACAATAGCCGAACGGCCCCCGGGTCGTCGCTTTTTCTTGCCGACAAATAAAACTTTTGAAGGCATTTGTTTAGCTCTTGCGAGGAAATTTCTTCAAAAGGAGTTGTGAATTTTTTTGTATTTAAAGTCATTCTGTAAAAAAGATTATTAAATTTAGTTTTAAGCTTATTTATGAACAAGCCAACTAAATAAAGTAACACAAGACTTCAGCTTAATTTGCATTTGTAAACAAAAAACTTTTTCACCGGTTTTATCGATAAATTCAAGTCAAAAAGACAAAAAGCTTTACCTGTTAAAACTTAAAAACCGAAAATTCATCTTCTTCGTGTATTTCGGGAACAGCTTGCTTGATTAATTGCGAAATTTCGTTGTTTGTTACAGCAGCAAACGGGTAAGGCATTTTGGTCGCAACTTACGCGAGCTTGGAGTAGCTCGCTCGGACTGGAACCGGAGTTGAATCGGTGAATAGTGCAGGATGTTCACTGATTTAGTGGCCAATCAGAGCGCGCGAAAAACACTATCCACTGTTTTAGTATATACTAAATTTATTTATTTTTTATGTGAGCACATATGTATTACATTAGAAACAGTAAAACAAATACACATTAGTTCAAAATTAAAGGCTAAAAATTACAATCAAGTGGTTAACGAGAAGAACAAGTTTACAAAGTGACTTAACGGCTTATGACCACAATAATGATCGAAAAGTTGATTTTTCAATCAGTCAGTCACACAAACCGGCTTGGAAGAAAAAATCGGAGTATTCCCAGAAGAAGTCGAACTGTAACTACTGAGTCCAGATACTGTAACCAATATGCTACTGAAGACTCAATGGAACCATACTACTATGTCTAATAGGTTCATCTGACAAACAATCCTGAATCCTGTCGGTATCGTCGGTATGTGCTTATTGCGCTATGATAGAGATGTGATGGTGCGGCGTTTTGAGCCTGTTGAATACATGAGAGAAATGACAAGGCCTGATTTTTGTCTTTCAAACCGCCTGTGCCACTGATTGAAAGGTCATCTTCTCGTGTAGTTGTATAAGCTCATTAACTGGTTCAGTTAATTTTTGCCAGTGCAATCACGTATTGAAATTAAAAACGTTGATCATGTTGTCATCAATAATTATGAAAAGTATGTTATCTAACCATTAAATGTTTTTAGGGTTACCTCTATAGGGTACTTCATGGATCAGGGCTCCGCGTTTTTTCCTCTCCCGCTCAATAACTAGTCTTCTTGAGGCACCATAAAAGCACAAACTCAAAAGAATGAACTTTCCTGCATTAAACCTGCTTTAATACTGCGACAGAAACCAGTCATTGTTTTCGGTCAGACGTTTTTATTTCTAGCCGCACTGACTATTGCAATAGCTAGCCTACTTTAAGGGTTGCCGGCGTATCAAATTCAGAAACTTCAAGGAGTTCAGAACTCTCCTGCACGTCTCGTGTTCGAAGAAAGCAAATTCTGTCACATTACACCAGTGCTAAGAGCCCTGCACTGGTTACCCGTCGCGTATCACATTTACTGGCCTTCCTGTGCCATGCCCAGTCATTAATCCCGTTTCGGCCATCTCAGCTGAAAAAAGGACATTGTTAATTACTACCCAGTAGCCCAGAACTGAGGCGTTGGGTGTTTCCATAAATAATTTTTCTTTATTTTTGCAGCTTCTGTTAAAGGTGTTCTAAATTACTTGATCAATTGAAACGGAGTTATTTTATTTCAGATACCTTGCTGTCTCGGTTTTTGAGCCCATTTTTGCCCGACGGGCTTTCCCCTGCTTTGACGAGCCTGCGATGAAGGCTACGTTTACAGTGACCATTATAAGAGAGGGGCAATACAACGCTCTTTCTAATATGCCTAAATATAAAACGGTGAGTACTCACCTACATGTATACGTATCTCATAGGAAAGATTAACAGTAAACTTCTTTTAAGGTAAAATTGAATATATATTTCTAGCCAGATTGTTGATAACGTTATCGCCCAATGGACCTTTTGTGTCGAACAGTTTTATCTCCAAGTAGCTATTGCCTTTTGACGCTTTTTCACTCAAATGACTACAAATTTCATTGGATTGGTTTTCAAAAAATCGTCCAGATATATCTTCTAAATTTCGGCATCATCGTTCTAAAACTCCGTGCCGTAGCCAGACGAAAATTAATGGGAATCAATGTATAGCTTTCCGTAGCTGGACTAGGCAAAATTAAATTTATTCCCCTACTCAGTTTTAATGCCTTTCTGAATCACCACCACCACTACTAACACCATCACCACCACCACTTCCACCACCACAACCCCCATAGAACTCTAAATGTGGTGGTGGTAATGTTTTGCAACAAGGTGGTGGAGACAAAAATAGAAATGTGGAGATGGCAGAGGGATATCAGCTAAGGAACTCGAATGTTAATAATAATAATCCTTATTTATCCATCTTTAAAAATAACATATATACTTTGGATTTACAATAATAATAAAGTTAATTAACAATTATTATTGATCGAGCCCGAAGGGACTCTGAGTCAATAGCCCATGAGGCCGAAGGCCGAACGGGCTATTGACTCGGAGGCCACGAGGACGAGAGGAATAATTGTTTTAGTAAAATCCAACGTGTTGGTTAAAAATACCCAGACAAAACAACTTGAGCTAGCAAAACGCGATTCAGCCGCCACTGTTTTGTTTCCAAAGCCGGCGCTTTTCGCTACTAGTGGGCTATAACACATAGCCTAGTTGTATCTCAACCAATCAGAAGGCAGCATCGATAATAGACCACTAGTTGGGTTAAAAATATACAGATCATAAAAGGAGGAGTAAGTCTTGCAGCTCTTGCCATAAACGAGTTAGTATGACGTCTTTGCGTTCCTGACTTTGGTATAAAACTAAACCTGATTTAGATCTTAAGTTATAGCTTGGGCTGTTATTTGGCTTTGTGAGAAATATTTGATTTTGGCTGGTTATGCGCAGTTCTTTCTAATCCACCCTCTGTCGCTACGGTTATTAATGATGGTGCTTCTGCTTGAGGCAATCGGTAGAACTAAGCAAAGTAATGGTGGTGGTGGAGTAAAACAATGGAAATATGATAAAGGGGATGGTAGCGGTGGCGGTGGAGAGGTTAGAACTGTGATATTGGTTCATGGAAGCCAATGCAACTATGTAGTGGTGCTAGTGGTGAGAGGGCATTAAAATTGAGGAGGAAGCTAATCAAACCTCGCTAATACGGACTCTGAAGTAGACATAGAAAGTGTCCGTATTAACGGGTCATGTTATTAAAGTAAAAAAAAAAAAAAAAAACCACCTTTTATTAGAGCAAAATACTAAAGAAATAAAAGAGGACATTAGCATAGTCAAATTAAACATCTCGCAAACATCTCAATATCTTCACTAAGCCGTCATTCCGCGAACTAAATCCACGGAATCGACTCACTTGAAACCTGGCGTTCTCTGCATAACTCGTTTGATGCCAAAACAGTCTGAAATTGACGTCTAAAAATAACCCTATCCGGTGTACTGTGGCACTAACAGGCCATGTATACTACTAAATACCTTATTCACCTCGTCCGTTCGGCTATTACAGAGAAATCTAAGACTTTGACCGGCCATGAAACATTAAGGCCTCAGTCTGAGATTTCCCTGTAATGACCTCACTTTCGGTTAATAAGTGGTATTTAATGAAATCTTGTGAACAAAAATCCAACATTTAACATTGTAACTTAACAACTTGTGTATTATCTCTCCATTCCAGGTTAAAATTGGAGAAGATTTATACGCTGATCATTTTAAAGAGTCAGTGAAGATGAGTACTTATTTGGTGGCGTTTGTTGTGAGCCACTTCAAGTCCATAGAAACTAACACAAGTAGTGGCATCAAGGTATGCGGCTCGAATCATAACTTGAGCTTAAAAGAGAATTAAGAGAAACACGTACGATATTGAAAGAATTAGGTGATATAGCTATTGTCGGAGACTTTCTCGGGAATAGAAAGTTGTGCGATCTCAAACGCAAATGTCTGCCAAGTTTTCTCCTTTGATTAATCAAGGAAGTAAAATTATTGTATTTCCGTTAGGCCATGGTTTTTGCTTCTTATTGGACATTACTAAACCACGAAATAGCGAAACGAAACACTGAAACACCGAAACAGCGAAATGAAACACCGAAACAGCTGATGATTTTCTTTTCGAACCAAGAAACTCACAAAATTGATAGTTGACAAAGCTTTAGCATTCGCTGAGAGTCATAGGTAACTTGCTTGCAATTCAACGACTAGGAAATCAAACGAGGAAAATGAAAAAGTGCATGGAAATATACCTGAACATACAGGAAAGAAACCCTGCTCCGAACTTGGCCAGTTGGGGAAGAAGCAACTCTACAAATGAGAGATCCATTATATCATCACCACCACCGATATTGTTGTCTCGAGTGGAACCTTTTGACGTTTAGCTAGCTAGTATAGTGTGTTTTTTACCCGGAGGATACTCAAGAAACTTTTTTTTTTATGGGAAGGCTCTGCCACAAGGTCCAAACCCTTACCCTTTTATACACCGTTTTTAACAGAACAGGCACCCCTTTCGTATACCCTCTATTGACAAATGGTAGCCCTTTTCTTAGTAAAATCCAACTTGTGGTCAAGAGAGAATGATCTAAGAGGGCGAATCCCCATACATGACCCTCTTCCAATGAAAATTATTTTCAATCTATTCTTGGCTCTGTGTCATACTGCGTGGTTATTTTAAGGACGCCACCTTATTGGTCGGTTAGAGTTAAACTTGGCGGGTAATTCATTTCACTGCCGATCACGCACAGCAAGCGATGTGACGTGCAAACTTGGTATTACTTTCGGCGACGAGTCAAAAGATTTATACGTGGAATAATCTGGCCAGACTAGCTGACGAAGAGCAAAGCGGTCCAGGTTTGTGGGAGTTCGCCGCAAAAAAAGCAGGTTCCGACTCTGCGAAAACTGCTTATCACAAAAAACGACAACTGTCTCTTCCGGCGACATCCACGCTCGCCCGCGAGCTGTGATACCGTCGTTTGGATTCAACCGTGGACACGTAACGAGAAAATAAGTTCAAAGTGGGTTCAAACATGAATGTTTGGCCGCCAAAACATTTGAATTTTGAGAGGACGCTAGACAAATTTGGGTACACCGCTCACTACAAAAAAATTGACCGAAACCGGAAACCGCGCATCAAAACTCTCCGGCATCCAGTTTATAATTAGCGACTTTTTAACAGCTTGAAGCATCTGACCTGATTTGTGTTTGCAAAGCAAAATATTCATCGCAAGTATTAGACGTTCAGAAGAAACTTTCAAGAATAATTCTTAAAAGCAAATGTACTGTTTCTGAACGAAAAATATTCCTGGAAAAAGAGAAAAAATATCTCGCACATTTGCTTAAACAGTTGAAGCCAGCCACTCATTGAAGGTTTCGTGTTTCGCGCGTGATAACCTTTTCCTCTGGCTTTCACAGTGTGTCAGAATTCAATATTCGTTACTTTAAATGAGGCTACCAGCCGTTAGAAAATCTCAATCTTTAATCTCAAAGTGAAATGTTGACTCCAATACTGCAATCCCATTGTAAATGAAATTCATTCCTAAATCATGAGCGGAGAGCGCTGATCAAAAACATGTGAACAACAGTAGCCGATTAGTATCAGCTCCTGGCGCTAATAACTATAATGGCTGTCAAACTGCAAATGTTTGCGGCGAAACATGTCACGTTCACGTGAAAGTAGACCGTGCGGGTCACGGAAACAACAGACAAAAATAACCTTCGCAGCACGCGCGAGAACTTTAAATAGATTTTAAAAAATTATCGTGGGGCACAGGGATTCGCTCTCTTAGCTCATTCTCTCTTGCTTGTGGTCTATTATCAATGCTACGTTCTGATTGGTTGAGCTACTACTAGGCTACATCAGGAGCCTGGCTATATGTTATAGCCCACTAGTAGCGAAAAGCGCGGGCTTTTTGGCGGCAAAAAAGGATTAAAGGCTAGCTTTAACTAGCTAAACTTTTTTTAGTCTCGATATTTTTGACCATTCAACTAGTTTGATTTTACTAAAACAATTATTCCTCTCGCCCTCATGACCTCTGAGTCAATAGCTCATTCCGCCTTCGGCCTCATTCATGGGCTATTGACTCAGAGCCCACTCGGGCTCGAGGAATAATTGTTAAATATACCAAGTTTAGACCTTTGCATCCCATTTAACTGCTGTAAATGCACTCTCTTTTAAACACCAATAAAAGGCACAAAACCACAATGTTTTCTCAATTCTTTCACAGCCGTAAAATGGATCTGTATGCCCTTAACTTTAGGGCCCTTTTACAGACGAAAGGAGAGATTCGCCACCATTCCATTGTTTTTCTTCAACTAGTGAAATCCCCACCATTTTATATACATTAAGCCTGAAAAAGATACTCCTTTTAGGCGGACCCCCCTGTTTAGGCCAATATGGGGGGGGGGGGGGGGGAGTGGGGAAGAACCCGCAGAAGGAAAACAAAGGGCACTATCGTCAATAATGATTTCCCTTAGACTCTTTTTTATATTTTATTTATTGCTTCGTACAAACTAAACTCTTCTGCTCCTTATGCGTCAGTAAAATAGCACATGCGGCTAGAGTGATTTTACTTAATCCCTGACTTGATTAGTCGTTTTTTGAATGTCACCGTGACATCCAAAAACGGCTGCGAGGAAGACTATGACTTGACTAATATGCAGTATTCCGCTTTAATCTCATTGTTTTGTTTTATGTACTTAATGTAACTGTTTGGCACTAATTGTTACCCTGTTTCACGGCTTAAAAAGAAGCACTCTAATGTTGACCAGTTTTAACAACTGCTTCGAGAAACTTTTCACCAATCAATCTGACGAATAGGGTTGGCTGTTATCAGGAGCAAACCTCGGCCCAGTCTCCAGCTGTGGGTGTTTCGATGCGCCTGCGGTACTTCTTACCTGGGTGGGGAGTACCACGGGTGCTTCGAGGTTAAGATTTGGTTAAGATTAAGATTTGGTCCGCGCAAAGAAGCTTTATCAACGAGTATCACAACCCACTTGACTTACAATTTTTAAAATGTAAAACAATGAAAGAGTTCTCCTCACTGGAGCAATATGTTAAGGTTTTCAAAGCTTTCAGGTCAGTGAAGATCTTATACCTGCCACCTTTTTCTGAGACAAATGTATGGGGTTTTCGTCTTGTCATGACCGGAATTTTCCGAAGACTTTCAAACGTCGTCGAAAATGTCCGAAGATGTTCCAACGACCTAGCTTTGAGTACTTCTGAGCCCTTTCAATGGCGACATTTTTGCGTGTTTAGATAAAGTTAAGGGCCTTTTTGGAATATTTTCGGGAATATTCAATATATTTTATGTTATTAGCCATGTGTTAAAGAACAATTCGTCCGGATTTGTGAATCAGCCGTGAGAAATTGTCCTTGATGCGTGAGATCGATGTCTTTAGTCTGCAGGCGTGAGACTAGTCTGAAATATCACCCGTCTCATCGCCCCAACCCATCAATAGGTGGCAAGGCGAGAGAGAGAGAGACGCTTGCAGTCCGTAGTTGGGTGGGGCAAAGAGACGGATGCAGGAGCCCATGGGCTCCTGAAGGATGACATTTCAGACTAACGTGAGACTCACCCATATTAAAATGGGTGAGGGTTGGCAGGCAGATGATATACGGCCTTTCACCCATTAAAACACCCTGCCAGCAGAGCCCTTCTTTCGCCAGCTCGATTTTGGCGTGCTAGAAAAAGACGCTGCATAAATTGAGTAAGATCTTTGTTGAGCATGCAGGGCTTTTTGCAAGGATATAGTTTCGACGCAGGCCTAACAGCCGTGCGCTTGCTACAGAGGGATCGGTTATGACCATCGGTTTATCAATAAACAGATGCTTGACTTGAAGAAACAAGTTTGATGAGAGAAAGCAAGATTGACTAGTCCGCCAAGTTTCGTCTGCGGCGGCCTCGAAGGTTTGACGTGATTCAGGCAGAGCCTCCTTCTCCCCTCCTTCAGAAGAAGAAGAAGACAAATGGAGTCTCTGCTCGCAAGGTGCCCTAACAATTTTTCACTTTAAAAAATATTTTTTAAAAAATAGCTCTTTCGGTGTTTCGTTCGTGGTACATTATTCTGAAGGTGTAATTTTGGTGGCGGTATCGTAAGCAGTTTTGAAATTAAAGAGAAGGTCCCCCGAAGCTTTCCCCGGACGCAGGAACCATAAAAGAAGCCTGGTCTTACTGAATATAATAGAGTTAATTTTGCCTCACATGGGAAAGACAAAAGATAACTGATTATTTTCTGTTATCCACACAGGTCCGTTTGTGGGCTCCTCCGTCGCAGATCTCACAGGGTACTTACGCGTTGGACATCGCTGCAAAGACTCTTTCAAATTATGAGAAATTCTTCAAGATACCGTTTCCTCTTCCAAAGGAAGGTAACCAACTGACGTCGGCGTTCAATTATATCAGCAATCAGTGTCTGCTCCTCGCTAGTTTCAGAATACTAAATTTAGCTGCTAGTGTACCTAATAGGTTAAAGAGTGCTGCCTTGATGTCAACAAACAAGTTGATTGAAAATCCTGTATTCTAACAAGACTTATACCTGTAACGTATTTCGTCGTTCCGTAAGGCCGGGGTAAGAACAGATCGTGCTTCAAAAATTCAACAGACCTTTTATTCTGCCAACGAAATACACAAAAGCATGTGACAACCACTGCAAGAGGGTGATGCAAGTGCACGTGGTATGACGTCATACACCACAATGCCTAACAAGGTACCGTAAAATTCCGAAAATAAGCCCCGGGGCTTATATTTTTCAAAGGCCCTTTTTGAGGGGCTTATTTTTGGAGGGGCTTTTATTCGGAGGGATATTTGCGTTTCAAAATCGATTGGGCTAGCCTTATAGTTGGAAGTAAATTTTCCTTTTTTTCTTTGTTTTACTTTGTATTTGAGGGCAGTTTCCAAGTACAAGCCCCCGGGGGGCTTATATTTGGAGGGGCGATTTAACAGAGGGTATTTGCGTTACGAGTTTGGGGGGCTTATATTTGGAGGGGCTTGTTTTCGAAATTTTACGGTATATAAAGGCAATTGGCGCGCAAAGAATCGTGTTAAAAATCCGTTGCATTGTGGTTAAAAAAAATCCAGATGCATCGTGGGTAGAAATCAAAACTTTTTGTCGTTTGCTGCCTTGTTCGCTCGCTTCACGCTCGCTCTCGCGGCAACAACAGGGCGTAATCCTAATAAAAGGGTTGACGACTCCAAAAAGTATTTGTACGCGCATAGTATTAAGTTTTGCTCTTTATTTAATACCTAAGATATTTCAAATAGGTTTAGTTTGCATGCTAGTAACCTCTCCATCTCGATGTCGACTGAAGCGAGCCCTGCACCTCGCTTTCGCGTATCCTTAACCGTGTCGCGCGTTTCATGATATCTCCCAAAATTGGATTGTGCAAACTAAATTTAGACTTAGATAGCTATGCTTTCAGTTCCCTAAAAGTGCTGTGTGCTATACAGTACTAAAAACACTTGTTTCGTAAGTTCACGCGACATGGGAGGAAATAGAGCCTCCCACGCAGCTAGCGCTAGGGCTTTGTCACCCGTTCTTTCGGAGAAAGAATTAACGCCGGTGTTCGAAATGCTCAAAACGTCTGCGTGGGAGGGTGAAAAAGGCCTGACATGATTGCGTCAGTAACTTTATTGGTGGCCAGCCATGAATATCCTGTCGTGTTGATTCCTATTAGTAGGGTATAGTAGAGGTTAAAAATTGCAAGCATAATTCTCCTGGAAAGCCACGAGAAGATGCTGGGCAGTAAATATGAAAAACGATGACTTGGGATACGCAATTTGCTAATTACAAACCCTTTTATTGGGTCAATTAATAGTTGTGGTGAAAGGACTACAAGGGAGTCCTAGTGATCTGGGTCTTTATTGGTCAGTTTACAATCGATATCATGGAAAAATAATCTGAAACTGTTTACTCTTGTCCCTGTACGACGTTTTCCCAGGGATCCATGGTCAATGCATTTAGGTGACGTATCTCACTACTTCGCTCGGACCACGTGACCCCAAACGCACTGACCGCCCGGAATAGCAAGGCCTAGGAACTAGGCAATACTCTGGCCACAGAATACCAAAAAATAGCGTAATTAGAATAAAGCAATAGGTGTGTTACGATTTTAATCATACCGTTGGTAATTTCTGCTAAACATAATCATGTAACGCCTTTATATTGACAGGACACTCAAGGCATCATTGCAAATTAGAATTGTTCCAGTTTCAATTCAATGATTCTTGGAGCGAAAATTATGAATCAGTGAACCGGAAGTGGAACAATTCGTTGTATGCAATGAACAATGAAAGAAGTAGGAAATAGAATACCTTTCACCTTGAGTCTGACACATATTTCTTATCATTAGCTATGAGAAACATAAAGACCACTGTTGAACTCGACTCAGTCACTCACCGTGGGAAATAATCCCGTCATTTTTCAGGTCTGGTTGCCTATCCTGCGGACCTTTTAGGGGGTGGGTTGGAAAACTGGGGTTTGGTCGCAGTTGTTACTTCAGCGCTTCTATTTGATCCTGATGTGTCAACGGATTCTGCAGAACAAATTGTGTCTAGGACAGTTACACACGAATTATCACACCAGGTATGGGTCGATATGGGAAATTATAGACTGATCTATCACCACTTCTACCTCATTCACTACCAAGCTCAATCTCCTATTATTTGTACCCTTTGATAAATAAGATGCAACAATATGACTTAATTTATGACCCAGAGATTATCAGTACCAACATTATTTTTGAAAAAAAAAAAAATTTATCGCCATTTAAATTTGTTTTGTTTTGAGTTTAAATTTGTTGATAATGGCGTCCTAAAGACCCCGAAACGAGGGATTGTTTTTTTTCGTTTTTTGTTGCTTGACTATACATCGTTCTCAATAAGATAATATTTTGTAGGTTTTATTACAAAGTAAAATTAGGATCAGGAAGCAACTCATTGCAAATAAATTGGCCATGTGAAGGACTTTGGCAGCACCTGTCATTTTAATGATCGATACAGATCTTAAAATAAATGCCATTTGTATAAAAGGGGAGATCGGCCCATACTTGAACAAAAAAGGGCAAGTCTCTCAAGATCGAACACGTGAAAGGCGAGACGTCAGTAACTTTATTTATTTACGGCCAGACAGTTGGAAATAAGGGATTCAAAATACCTTCTTGCCAGACTCCCAACATATAACATGGTTTGTTAATTCAATACCACATGATACTCTGTTCAAAGGGACTTTAAGGTTGAAGGTGGGCAATTATTTGTTATTTTAAAAAAGTTATGCGATAAGTCCAGACCTAATTTTCTACTCAGTTGAAATTATTTTTTGTTTCTTAGCTATACATTCAAAATTCTTAACCCTATTCAGACGGGACTTTTTTTGCTGCCTGCGACCGGGGGCGGCTTCACCTCTCCCCCTCTGTAACTTCAAAACCACTCATGATACGTGCACCAAATTACACAAAATAATGTACTCATTTCCAACATCCAGGTATAACTTGACTTGTTTGACTGTATTTGTTATTTCATCTTTCAGTGGTTTGGAAATCTCGTTACAGTGAAATGGTGGAACGATATTTGGCTTAGCGAGGGCTTTGCTACTTATATGGAGGATATCGGATTGAGTTTTATTGAGCCAACCTGGAGTATGATGGACCAGTTTGTCCATGACAAACTTTACTCAGCTTTCAACTACGATCAGTCAAGTTTTTCACATCCGGTATCAGTGGCGCTCCAAGATCCCAAAAACATCGCTGACATCCTCGACACATTATCATACGCAAAGGTTTGAACGAAACATGATAATTTTCTT
>NC_133204.1:2095000-2160000 GCF_958299795.1 Porites lutea
TTTTCGGAACATTTGTTGTAAAATCTCTTGCTTGCCTGCCTCTCCTAGGATTTTCGAACGTCAAAAAAATGGCATAATTGCCCATTTTTATCTGATTTTTACCCAAAAAAGGTCACCTAGAACTTTCGGGAGCCTTTTTTCTGGCTAAAATTTTCGAAACGGTAAGTTTTGATCCCTATAATTTTCGGATCACTAAACTTTCAGCTAGGAAATCCGAACAGATGAGAAATTTTTAGGGGATAAAAGTTTGCCTATATTTACCTTTAAATACTAAAATACGTTTAACAAGGCTATGTTTAAGCGGTTTTGAACTATATTCTCGTTGGGTGCCCCTGAATATTTATTTAGCTTCTAGTACATAAAGAAATATATGAACTACGAGATTTGACCATGCCACTCAATCATCCAACACAACTCTGCCAGGATAAGTTCACAATCAAGGATGTAAGATTAAGAATCTCAATCATCATTTCTTCTCGTCTTGAAGGTGTAGTAAAACCGTGAACAACTCTGACAACTCTTCTACTCGACCACAACCACCGCACTTTTTTTAATATCGCGAAGAATTAATTTTGGGCCTTTCACTTGAAAAGATAAATTCTTCTACATATGTACTGGAGAGCTGGCCCTTCTTTTAGTCTTGTGGGTCTTCCAAACAGAAACACATAGTCAAAAGGTCGGACATTGAGGAACATGTTCACTGGTATCGTTCTTAGCGTAGTAAACCGCATGTAATGACAAACGCAAGACCAGAAGAAAGGAAAACGTAAGCTCCACATTCCCACGGAAAAAAATTGGTTACAGCAAAGAAAGCAATGACCAACAGGACCAAAAGCGAATTCACTTCACACTTTGGAATCGCTGCGAAGACGAACTTGTTGTTATTCCCAACCAGTTACGCGCATGCTCGCTACAGTTCTCGGATGATTGACAGATTTCTTAACTGGGGCGATCATGGAAAGCCGAAAAGCGGCAAGATCAAAGGCCGTTGCCAGCCCCCCCTGCTATTGTCCGGCCCTATCATTTACTCTAACGGACCTCTCAGAAAACACAGGCTTTCTTCAGCCGGTTCAAAAGTACTATCAAGCTGGTTTCAGGCTAATAAGCTTTCTATTAACATAAAAAGATCAAATTTTATTTTATTTAAAACAAAACAAAATAGGCAAAAGCTTGACTTACATTTTTCAATTAATGATAGTGAAGTTGATCGTATAAATGAACTTTTGTTCTTGGGAGTGATACTTGATGAACACCTATCTTGGTAATCTCGAGTACAGAACATAGCAAGAAAAGTCTCAAAATTAGTAGACATTATTTACAAATCAAGTTTCTGCCTTAATAAGACCTCCTTATGTTCTCTCTATTATAGTTTAGTTTATCGTTATTTACATTTTTGTGCGAGTGTTTGGGGCTCAACTTATCAGTCAAATCTTACACGTTTGATTAATCTTCACAAATGGGTTATTAGAATAGTTTCCAGGAGTTCGTTTGATGAACATGGCAATCCTATTTTGTGAGCTTACGAATCCTAAAATTCGAAGATATTATCAAACTCCAAATAGGTAAAATTATGTATCTTTATAGAAACGGTCTTCTTCTTAATAGTTTTAATGACATGTTTATACTTTAAACTGTGACTGACATTCATATAGCACTAGAAGTAAGAATCCCTTCCGTTTGCCTTACTACAGGACAAATGTATAAGGAAATTTTCACTTCGTTTTCAAGAGCCCAAAATAAAAAATTCCCTTAGCTATGAAATTCAAAATGCCTAAAGTATTGCTTTGTTCAATCCTAAACTTAAGTCATTTTTTCTGGTTACAAGCACACTTTAGTTCTACTCCCAATGCTTGTGGGTAGTTTTTCGCTTCTTTCGCTTTTTTTTTCTCGTTTATTCTTGCATGATTTTTTTCTCACCTTTTCTTTTTTGCTTCTGCACTTAAACATTTATTAAGGCTTTTCTATTTTTATCCTATTTAATGATTAGTTTCTATGTTCCATAGAAATTTTACGTACTTGGAGTTAAATTGCCGATGTCAGTATTCTATTTATTATTTTAAGGTGGTCCTATTAACAAGCCTTATTGGCTTCCTTTGGCTCCCTTGCCTCACCTTTTATTTTACAAATTTTATAATTATCTCAATGGAATAAGTGCCTGAAGTCCAATTATGTTGTTTGCAAAGCAAAATGAAGAAGAATCGAGTCACTTTAAAGTTGAAAACACTTTAGAGGCGATAGTTCTGGGTTTTGCCTGATATTTCAATGTCACATAGTAGCCTGTCATGACACTACAATGCCTTAAATCACATGCAAAGAATATGAGGATGATTTTACCTAGAAAAGTGCTTTTTTTTTCCAAATGAGCTCGCCGACAAAGAACATGCATGTATGAGAGAATCGTGAGAGACATTTCACCGAATTTAGAGTTGCTCCCTTGTGATTTCTGTGAAATTTATACCTCGGTTTTCAAAATTTGGGGTGGGGGGGGGGGGGGGGGGTTGGGGGTAAACAAGGTGCATTATGGTCTATGTGAATATGGTGAATTGGCACGCTGGAGTGCTGGCACCGACCTCAGAGAATTCTTTTCGTCCTAAGTGGGGAATTCTGCTTGTTTTCGTTTACTTCTGCCCTTCGCTTTTAATCTTCTAAATCTAGCCAAAATTTCATTCAATCAAAAAATAGCTCAAAAAGGTAGTGCCATTGGTTCAATAAATATGGGAGAATTTTTTTATGATATTTCGAGTTTTTCTAAACCTAAAAAAATTAAGGGGAAATGCTAAAAATTATGGAAAATCGAAAGGTTTTAAATTTGGGGGAAGTTGAAAACTGTCAAGAGAATAATTAGTAGACAGGCACCAGATAGAGTGGTTTTCGTTTGAGTGTCGTTAAACCAAAACCAAAGTAATTACTCTGGCCAATCACATAGGACACAGACAATACTTTGAACCAATCAAAACTCGAAGTAATTACATGTGGCTGACGCAAAGCGCCGGAAAATGCATGCGAGCGCGTCACAATTGGCTTTGGTTTTACTTCTGATTGGATGAAAAGGTGGCGCGAATCTTTTAAGCCAATCGCATCGTGTAGAAAGTGCAAAACCAATTTCTTTTCGACAGTCAAATGAAAACCGCTCTAGTGCATAACCAAAACAAAGTGCCTTTGAGCTGATTAGCGGACCAACCTTATTATACGTATACCTTCTCTAAGCTAATTGAATGTCTTTATTTGTTGTTTCAGTTTTTACAGAAGTTTTGATGGCAGCCAAAAGAATGCACATATGGATTCTCCAGATCTTTAGGATTTTTTTAACACACAATTATTTTCTTCTACCTAAGGGTGCCTCTGTGATCAGGATGATGGGGAGTGTTCTTGGCTCTGAAGGATTTACTACTGGTCTGGAGTCATATCTCAACAAATTTGCTTTTGGAAACGCTGACAGTTTTGATCTATTCGAATGCTTGGCGGAAGTAAGTTACAAGGGATCCCGAATAAAATACCCTAAACCTTAAAGTGAGGTAAAACATTTTCTTCCTCGCGTCTGCACTTATATTCGCTTATACTAGTTTTAAACCGCTGCCAAAATTAACATTTATTTGACGGTTAGAAAATCTATATTTGCGGTGAAAAATGTCCCTGTTTAGTTTACATGACGCCCTCTGACCTTTGAAAAATCGAACACTTAGTCTGTCTGAGTAAATGGTAAATTTACAACAGTAAAGAGATTTAGAGGCTGACGGTTACAAACAATGGCCTTTCGTCAGTTTCCCTCTGATGATCTGAACTTATCTTTTGACCACTGCAACGCAGCAACACAGACAATCACCCAAGGATATCTTAAATCTCTCCCGGTACAAATGTTATTTGCTTGTTGTTTTTTCCAGCGGTTGTTGCTATACGCATGCGCATTAATGTCGCTTTGCTCGTGAGTGGACCACCATATTGAAACTCGCGTGTTTGATGTGGTGTGTTTCATCTAGTTAATCTGTTCGTGTTTGAAACCATCGACCGGTTTCTGCATATTTAACACCGGCGACGAGGATGGGATCCACTAAAGAAGACTCAAACAGCGATAAATAGCGGCGGTTAATATCGAAATTCAAGGGATAAGTCCCTTTGCGTGAAAAGAGAATTCGTCAGCGTTGGCACAACGTTGTAAGAAATGGCTTTAATCGCTTCAATACTTTGTCGTCGCCAACGGAGTGGTCAACGACGGCCAGAAGAAAGATTTGCTATTTCAAAGAGCAGATAGATAGAGGTTTAAGAGTTGTACAAAATGTTAATGGACCCAGGCCAGGAGATATTTTAGGAAGATAACGCTACCGAGTACGAGAAAATTGCACGCACTCCAAAAGCGTAACCAAAGTCACAGAACCGTATGTTAAGACATGTTTTCAGGAGCATGACAAAATAAAATGAAGAGACAGTCGACCAGTTCATCGCTAGACTCAGAAAACAAGCACAGAAGTATAATTTCAACGACCCAGATGTTGACATCGGAGATCAAGTAATCGATAAATTCCGATCTTAGGTTTTAAGAAGGAAACTTCTGGGAAAGCAAAAACCAGACTTTGAACAAGGTGAAAGAGGTTGTTGTAGCAATGGAGGCCGTAGACCTGCAGGCTAAACAAATGAAAGAGCAGAGCCTTGAGTTAAAGAAGGAAGGGCCATTTTTTGTGCATAAAGTCGTTCAGAAATCTCCCTTAAAATCTCCTAAGAAGTCAACCAAGAGGTCTGGTAACGGGCGGTAGTATCAGTGTGCTCAAGCGGGGCATTATGGTCGTGATAAATGTTGCTCATCTCGGCAAGTAGATTGTTCAAAGTGTAAATGGTAGATAATTATGCAGCTATGTGCAACACTGAAACAAGAGGTGGAGTAGCAAACTCTTACGGTGATCTTAAGCGGGGAGCTGAAGTTGTGAAGTATTTGGAATACTGTGGTGGTTGATGACACAAGTGATGATGATGAAGCATAAGGCCTGTTTTTAAGGGACTGTGTCACGATAGTGCGCATGTGTGAGCTGTGACAGTAGCTGATTGTCTTTGAACCAATCGGAAGTGAGTAAGATGCATGCGAGGAAATTTACATAATTCAAGATTCATTGTTCGCGAAGCGGGAGTCTTCCGGACGTTTTTGTTCGATTTTATATATCCCCATAGTTCATATTTATTCTCTGGTATTCCTCAGATAAATGTTGCAGCTGATAAGAATAAGATTAACAGCCCTGTCCTGCTTTCAAACAAACATTTACCTACGTGTATTTCTACGTAACCACGCTAGAAAACCATTCTCCGATCCGCAAACAAAAATAATTTGTAAACAAACCTTACTGATCTCTCTGTTTACCCTATATAAACTTAGAAATACCTGCAAATAGCTCCTGACCGGTGATCAAAACACACAGTATAGGATGAGGCAAACGTTTTGCTTAAAATGCCAGCTAAATACGCGCTATAATAAAATAAGTCATGCGATCACTGATGCGATGCGGTCGGCTAGCGCGATGAACACTCTGCATGAACACTGTAGCTCAGTCGATTGATATCAGCTAAAAATCGTAGCAGTATTTGAAAGCAATTCTTAGCGCTTCATCATAAAACGCTTTCATTGCAATAGTAGCCACATAACGTATAAGTATAAAGATTACTCTAAAGGAACAACGCAAAAAAAAAAGGCATAAACAGGAGCCCATCACTATGGAATAAATTTCAATTGCTTATATCAGCAAATAAAAAAATTCCTTCCGAGTCGTTGCGTCGGGTGTTCCGCAAAAAAAACGTTATCGATTCAACACATAAAGAAAGCGAAACATTCAGGCAACAATTTATTTTTAAAAGATCAATTCTTAAACATCTACGCTCATACAGAAAAGATACAAGGAACATTCCCAGTGAACTACATCAGTAAAGATCGCGCGGCCTGTTGTCAGTACTTTCTGCTATACAACTACGGATCGGAGTCATAAATCGAATGCCTGTTAAAACGTTTCATGTTCGATGGATTGTTTCCTCAAACCTCACGAGACTTCCTGTACAACAAAAGATTGCTGGGTTTTCTCCTTCTGATTCCAGGCACTCGATAAATTAAAATGTTGCAGACAATCGGAAGTCATGTCGCAGATCAGCTTCACTCGCCGCTGCGTCCCGTTTGAAGTCCACGGCTGTATCGAGGGACCCTTTTTAACTCTCTTTACATATTTATCGTTTAAAAAATATCCGTCAAAGGTAGATCGTTGACTGGAGAACATTAATAGACAGAAATGAAAGCCAGATGACCACATTAAAGGCCACATTTGATCCGTTTGTAGGAACACTGAAGGCCTACTCTGGGAAATTAACTCGCCTTAACTCGCCCTAACTCGCAACTTGAGATTATGTTCAAATTCCCTTATCTCGCCTTAACTCGCCTAAACTCGCATTATCTCGCACAAACTCGCCCAAACTCGCCACTGCCAAGTGGATACCAATTTTAATATCTTATCCTACTCTCAGTGTAATTTCACAATTACTCCATAAAGGGAAGACGCAAAAGAATACAAATTTCAAAAGTTTAAAAGATAGTGATTTATAAGGAAAACAGGGTTTTTACCTTTAAAAAAATATGTAATTGACCAATCCCATCCTTCTGGAATTTCCATGATAAATAAATAGTGACAGGCCATTCACAGATCCCGCAAACGTGTCGCATGAATGTAATTGCTTTTCTACATGTAGCGTTAAAGAGATTAACTACCGTTTGGCTTTAACCATTGTATCTCTTAATGAACTGCCTCTTTTATAAGAAATAATCGGAGGTTCTTTTGCACTTTTGTATTTTCTTTGAGAGCTTTTTTCTCTGTGAGAGAATTTGACTTCCGAGAGTGTTTTATCTGTTAGGTTGTTCGGGTAGCCTTTCGCTCGAAAGCGTAAGTTGAATATTCTTATGTTTTCTACGAAAGTCTTTCTCTGAAGAGTTAGTGCTTAGTAGTCTCAGGTTTGATTATGCTCTGGAAGGTTCTACATGTTGACTGAGCAAATGTGATTTTAGCCGTTTGTTTCCCACTGAGAGGTCATGGCACATATATCGATTTACTGTGGTTTTATGGTCGGCAGGATTTGCCCTCTGATGCAAGAGCATTTTGTACGACCTCAGTCTTTTAAAGCGTAAAGCTTTTTACTGCGGCTAAATAAGGGCTCTAATTTTCTCCAAGGTGCCTTATAGATCTGAATAACTAAGCGATTTTCTCTAGTCCGTGAATGAGATGTTTTTCTGCAATGTTGTATCATGCTGGGCCCAGCTCGTAACTTCTCTTTGCAGAATGTTAAATTGTCACGGATAGTGTTTTACAGATCCAAGATTTTAAGGATGAAGTGCAGCTTAAACTGAAGTTACATCAACTGTGGAGAATTGCAGTGTGACTCAGTAAACTTCAGCCTAGTGTTTTTCTAAAGATAGACGTGTGAGTCTTTTGACTGGAGCGTGTAGTTCTTCCAGTGGTAATAGCTTGTTTTGAAATAGGTTAACAGTCCTTAGACTGCTTTGTTGTTGCCACTTTGTGATCAGGCAATCTCTCTGTACTTTGGTGTTTTTCTCTGAGATTCTTAAGCAAGACCGGTTTCGTTCCTATAGCGGAACTCGTCAGTTGCTGCTATTTGGAGTAACTGAGTGGTGTTTGTGCAGGCAGTGTTTACAGGTTTTATACCAGTGTCTAACAGAGTGTTGGATCGAAAATAGCGTTCTCTGATTGGCCCAGTGAAATTGGCCAATAAGTATCTGATTTGTCGATCCTGATGTAGGTTGTGTTTCTTTGCATGTCTATTTTTCTGTTTTTTGGCCATGCGAATATTCCGTTCTCTGATTGAGAAGCGTTAGTAGGTTTCTACATGGACTGGTTGGTATTTCCCTGAAGGAGATGGTGTAGGCTCGAATATTGTAGTAGATATTGTTGAAGAACGTACATGTGTTCTGGTAGTCTTTGTCGTGGACGTGAAAGTTTCCCACGCAGCAGGAAGGGGCTCTGTCCAAAAATATCAACATGGTAAATAAATAATGACAGGCCATTCACAGATCCCGCAAACGTGTCGCATGAATGTAATTGCTTTTCTACATGTAGCGTTAAAGAGATTAACTACCGTTTGGCATTAACCATTGTATCTCTTAATGAACTGCCTCTTTTATAAGAAATAATCGGAGGTTCTTTTGCACTTTTGTATTTTCTTTGAGAGCTTTTTTCTCTGTGAGAGAATTTGACTTCCGAGAGTGTTTTATCTGTTAGGTTGTTCGGGTAGCCTTTCGCTCGAAAGCGTAAGTTGAATATTCTTATGTTTTCTACGAAAGTCTTTCTCTGAAGAGTTAGTGCTTAGTAGTCTCAGGTTTGATTATGCTCTGGAAGGTTCTACATGTTGACTGAGCAAATGTGATTTTAGCCGTTTGTTTCCCACTGAGAGGTCATGGCACATATATCGATTTACTGTGGTTTTATGGTCGGCAGGATTTGCCCTCTGATGCAAGAGCATTTTGTACGACCTCAGTCTTTTAAAGCGTAAAGCTTTTTACTGCGGCTAAATAAGGGCTCTAATTTTCTCCAAGGTGCCTTATAGATCTGAATAACTAAGCGATTTTCTCTAGTCCGTGAATGAGATGTTTTTCTGCAATGTTGTATCATGCTGGGCCCAGCTCGTAACTTCTCTTTGCAGAATGTTAAATTGTCACGGATAGTGTTTTACAGATCCAAGATTTTAAGGATGAAGTGCAGCTTAAACTGAAGCTACATCAACTGTGGAGAATTGCAGTGTGACTCAGTAAACTCCAGCCTAGTGTTTTTCTAAAGATAGACGTGTGAATCTTTTGACTGGAGCGTGTAGTTCTTCCAGTGGTAATAGCTTGTTTTGAAATAGGTTAACAGTCCTTAGACTGCTTTGTTGTTGCCACTTTGTGATCAGGCAATCTCTCTGTACTTTGGTGTTTTTCTCTGAGATTCTTAAGCAAGACCGGTTTCGTTCCTATAGCGGAACTCGTCAGTTGCTGCTATTTGGAGTAACTGAGTGGTGTTTGTGCAGGCAGTGTTTACAGGTTTTATACCAGTGTCTAACAGAGTGTTGGATCGAAAATAGCGTTCTCTGATTGGCCCAGTGAAATTGGCCAATAAGTATCTGATTTGTCGATACTGATGTAGGTTGTGTTTCTTTGCATGTCTATTTTTCTGTTTTTTGGCCATGCGAATATTCCGTTCTCTGATTGAGAAGCGTTAGTAGGTTTCTACATGGACTGGTTGGTATTTCCCTAAAGGAGATGCTGTAGGCTCGAATATTGTAGTAGATATTGTTGAAGACATGGTAAATAAATAGTGACAGGCCATTCACAGATCCCGGAAACACTGCCTGCACAAACACCACTCAGTTACTCCAAATAGCAGCAACTGACGAGTTCCGCTATAGGAACGAAACCGGTCTTGCTTAAGAATCTCAGAGAAAAACACCAAAGTACAGAGAGATTGCCTGATCACAAAGTGGCAACAACAAAGCAGTCTAAGGACTGTTAACCTATTTCAAAACAAGCTATTACCACTGGAAGAACTACACGCTCCAGTCAAAAGATTCACACGTCTATCTTTAGAAAAACACTAGGCTGGAGTTTACTGAGTCACACTGCAATTCTCCACAGTTGATGTAGCTTCAGTTTAAGCTGCACTTCATTCTTAAAATCTTGGATCTGTAAAACACTATCCGTGACAATTTAACATTCTGCAAAGAGAAGTTACGAGCTGGGCCCAGCATGATACAACATTGCAGAAAAACATCTCATTCACGGACTAGAGAAAATCGCTTAGTTATTCAGATCTATAAGGCACTTTGGAGAAAATTAGAGCCCTTATTTAGCCGCAATAAAAAGCTTTACGCTTTAAAAGACTGAGGTCGTACAAAATGCTCTTGCATCAGAGGGCAAATCCTGCCGACCATAAAACCACAGTAAATCGATATATGTGCCATGACCTCTCAGTGGGAAACAAACGGCTAAAATCACATTTGCTCAGTCAACATGTAGAACCTTCCAGAGCATAATCAAACCTGAGACTACTAAGCACTAACTCTTCAGAGAAAGACTTTCGTAGAAAACATAAGAATATTCAACTTACGCTTTCGAGCGAAAGGCTACCCGAACAACCTAACAGATAAAACACTCTCGGAAGTCAAATTCTCTCACAGAGAAAAAAGCTCTCAAAGAAAATACAAAAGTGCAAAAGAACCTCCGATTATTTCTTATAAAAGAGGCAGTTCATTAAGAGATACAATGGTTAAAGCCAAACGGTAGTTAATCTCTTTAACGCTACATGTAGAAAAGCAATTACATTCATGCGACACGTTTGCGGGATCTGTGAATGGCCTGTCACTATTTATTTACCATGTCTTCAACAATATCTACTACAATATTCGAGCCTACACCATCTCCTTCAGGGAAATACCAACCAGTCCATGTAGAAACCTACTAACGCTTCTCAATCAGAGAACGGAATATTCGCATGGCCAAAAAACAGAAAAATAGACATGCAAAGAAACACAACCTACATCAGGATCGACAAATCAGATACTTATTGGCCAATTTCACTGGGCCAATCAGAGAACGCTATTTTCGATCCAACACTCTGTTAGACACTGGTATAAAACCTGTAAACACTGCCTGCACAAACACCACTCAGTTACTCCAAATAGCAGCAACTGACGAGTTCCGCTATAGGAACGAAACCGGTCTTGCTTAAGAATCTCAGAGAAAAACACCAAAGTACAGAGAGATTGCCTGATCACAAAGTGGCAACAACAAAGCAGTCTAAGGACTGTTAACCTATTTCAAAACAAGCTATTACCACTGGAAGAACTACACGCTCCAGTCAAAAGATTCACACGTCTATCTTTAGAAAAACACTAGGCTGGAGTTTACTGAGTCACACTGCAATTCTCCACAGTTGATGTAGCTTCAGTTTAAGCTGCACTTCATTCTTAAAATCTTGGATCTGTAAAACACTATCCGTGACAATTTAACATTCTGCAAAGAGAAGTTACGAGCTGGGCCCAGCATGATACAACATTGCAGAAAAACATCTCATTCACGGACTAGAGAAAATCGCTTAGTTATTCAGATCTATAAGGCACTTTGGAGAAAATTAGAGCCCTTATTTAGCCGCAATAAAAAGCTTTACGCTTTAAAAGACTGAGGTCGTACAAAATGCTCTTGCATCAGAGGGCAAATCCTGCCGACCATAAAACCACAGTAAATCGATATATGTGCCATGACCTCTCAGTGGGAAACAAACGGCTAAAATCACATTTGCTCAGTCAACATGTAGAACCTTCCAGAGCATAATCAAACCTGAGACTACTAAGCACTAACTCTTCAGAGAAAGACTTTCGTAGAAAACATAAGAATATTCAACTTACGCTTTCGAGCGAGAGGCTACCCGAACAACCTAACAGATAAAACACTCTCGGAAGTCAAATTCTCTCACAGAGAAAAAAGCTCTCAAAGAAAATACAAAAGTGCAAAAGAACCTCCGATTATTTCTTATAAAAGAGGCAGTTCATTAAGAGATACAATGGTTAAAGCCGAACGGTAGTTAATCTCTTCAACGCTACATGTAGAAAAGCAATTACATTCATGCGACACGTTTGCGGGATCTGTGAATGGCCTGTCACTATTTATTTACCAAATTAGAATAGATTATCCGAGGAAACGAAGAGGCAATCATTTCTGGCAGTGAAAACAAACAATTGAGCTGGACTCCAAGGGAAACCATCAGTGAAGTGGAGAGAATGGATCAAATGGAAGACTTAAAGATAAGTGGTAGTTTTCAAGGAGAAAGAAATTTCATTTCATTTCAGTAATATTGATTGTGGCATAAAAATTTCCTCAGCTGAGTTGTAATTCGTCAGCTTCCCCGGATTTTTATACTAGTTCTTTGAAGAACATTGACACAGACTGCAATTTTTTTTTTTCAATTCTGGAGTTAGTGATAACAATTGATGACATGTCATGTGATACCTATTATGCTCACCTGGCTATTAAAACATAGTGTTATTGATTTACAAAATAAATAAAATAAAATAAAATATCCTACCTGTGCTTATACTACAGCTACATTTTTTTTTATCAATTCATGATTGTTTTGTTTTCATTTTTTTTCCCCACTACTGGTAATTTATTACTCTGCCAAATAATTATATAGCTTTAATAAATAATATATGATTATGATGACACTGATTATTATTATGATACAGCCACCAAATGGTCTAGTTTGGAGTCTAAATGCTATATAATTAATAAAGAACAGGACTCCATATCACTAGCATATCCATACTTAAGCTCGTCCAATTAGGAAAATATTTCAGTTAATAAATTTAAACAAGATTTGGCTTTATTCAACTTTGGAGCTCATCTGAAATTTTTGGTTTAATTTTTTCGTAATTGGACAACATGGAGCCTACTATATATATAAGACATACAAAGATTCCAAGGCATCTTTATATGTATTTTACTAAAGCATATTATAAGATGGATCATTTTCCCTTAACTCGCCTTAACTCGCCTTAACTCGCACAAACTCGCAACTGATAGGCGAGCTCAATTTTTCCTTATCTCGCCTTAACTCGCCTTAACTCGCATTAGCTCGCACAATCTCGCGGCGAGTTAAGGTCCCAGAGTAGGCCTCACTGACAACAACGAACACGGTTCTCCTCAATGACTTCGAATTTTCTCGACAATTCTCGCACAAAAATACAAATTATGGCGTTTAAAACTTCCCAAATGGACCAAAATAGCTCTTGAATACTGATATTATGGCTTTCTCGGGCGTCTCAGGGTCAATGGAAGAGGATTTCTTCACCAAAACGCCAATCTTGAAAAACTGTTCGCCGGAACAGAAATCAAGTTGCCGCACATGTGCAGAAGCGTGTCACAGTCCCTTTAAGCTGAGAATTCCAAAAAAAGGAGGTGCACTAATTCAAGTATTAGTATTGCTAGACCAGATAAGTTGTGAAATGCAATTGGATACAGGTGCCACGGTGTCTATCGTGCCCAAGAATCTGTACGACAAGCAGTTAAATCAGTGGCTGTTGCAGTGTACCAATTAAGTTAAAGGCTTACAGTGGAGTGTAAGTCCCTGTATGTGGGAGGCAGGTTTGGTTGCCGATAGTGTATGATCATGACGAGCAGAAGAGTTGAAGAGGTAGACCGTCTGGAAAGTGAAGGAGTAGTTAAGAAGGTGGAGCGTAGTGACTTGGCTTCTCCTATTGTATGTGTACTAAAGAGGGACGAAACATTCGTATCTGTAGAGATTTCAAGTTGCCCATTAACAAGGTTCTTCTAGACAACCCATATCCATTACCAGACACAGAGGATGTATCTGACACGTTAGGAGGTGGAACTGTGTTCAGCAAGATTGATTTCACACCCGACCTATCCATGGTACTGCAGTCCTTGCATCAGCTGTTCCGGAAAGGAGTGAAGTGGGCCTGGACAGAAGAGTGTAAAGAGGCGTTTGTGCCCAGCAAATATGAGCTTGAGGCTGACATGGTGTTTGTGACATATGATGAAAAGAGTAAGCTGACTCTGGCATGTGATGCCTCCTCCTACGGTGTTGGAGTTGTGATTTCAGATGAAAGAGAAGAGCGTCTCATTGGATTTGTTTCGAGAACAGTCTCCAAGACTAAAAGGAACTACTCGCAAATATAAAAGGAAGCCCTGGGAATTGTATTGATGTCCGGAAGAAGAACTGTATGGTCGACCTTTCCACCTGGGAACAGACCACAAGCCATTACCGACCATCTTGGGTCCCAATACAGCAGTACTTACTTTATCAGCTACTAAAATGCAGCGTCGGGTCGTCATTTTACAGGCGTACAATTATTAGGCGGGGTATCGCTCATTAGCAAAGCATGCTAATGCAAATTCCTTGTCACGTTAGCCCTGTGACAACGAGCCCATGAAAGAAGAGGCAGAAATCTTCTTCTCAGGCCTTGATGAATTGCTTGATGACGCTAAGGAAATCAGCAGGGACCTCCAAAGAGTGCCTGTGTTAACAAGAGTTTTAGAGTACGCCTTGACTGGATGGCTTTATCATGAAGTGGATGAAGAACTGTTGTAAGAGCAGATCAAGGATGTGTCTTGTTAGGATTGAGAATAATCATTCCGCCACCGTTAAGGAACCGACTACTGCAAGAGTTACACGAAGAGCATCCGGGTATTGTTGCTATGAAAGCTGTTACACGGAGGTACTTGCGATGGCCTAATTTGAATGCAGAGATTGAGCTGATGGTAACGCATTATGAGGTATTCCAACTAGTGCGAAATGCACCTCCGAGAGCAACGCTGTAACCATGCAGATGACTTACTTGAGTGTGGCAAAGAGTACACATTGACTTTGCTGAGAGGGATGGCAAACATTTCCTTGGTCCAGTTTTCAGGCACTCCAAGTGGATTGAACTAGCAAACATGACGTCTGCTTCTTGACCAGTTAAGAGTGCGGCTTGCAGCTTATGCAGTCCCACAGGAAGATGTGTTCGACAACGGGCCCCAGTTCTTTGCCGGTGACTTTGTGAATTTCCTCCCTATTATCCATCGTCCAATGGTGCAACAGAACGTACAGTCCAAATTCTAAAGCAAGCATTACAAAAGGAGTCCCGAGGTGAGAAGAGATGCACAGAAGCGATATTTAAAGTATCAATAAGCAAACTGTTTGTTCCGGCACAGAGACACACCCATTCAATAAGAGCTGTGACACCAGCGGAACTGTTCTTAAAGAGTAGGCCTCGCACCAAGTTTAGTGTCCTAAAACCTAAGATGGAAGTGTTCGTTGAAAACCAGCAAGGTAAATAATTAACAGCAGAAGCATGGCAAAAACCGTGTTAAGGTGCGTGAACTGTCTGCGTGTGATTCGGTGAATGTTCGAAATGTCGGTAGGAGTAAAGAATAAATGGGTCCCTGCTACGTTAATAAGAAGGCTGGGGCCAATAACCTACCTGGCGAAAGTAGGGTGGCAACTGCGTTATTTTCACATTGATCACCTGCTGCAGACTGAGCTTGTGAACCTGAAGAGATTTTAGATAAAGAGGGTTTTGATAAAGTGCTTCCCAAGGAGCAAGATGTCGCAAGGGTTCGCTTACATCAACTAGCGGTTCTACCAGTCAGCCCACGTCAGCAAAGGAGCAATCCCGTAGGGATCCTGGATAGACTCCTGGTCCAGCTCCAGTACAAGCCTCAGTGCTTAAAAACAAGATCTCGAACTGTGGCTTAGCGCAGCCATCAACTCCAAACACTGAGACCTCTGTTGCAGCCCGTAAGCTTTAGTCTACCCACTCGGTTCTAGCCCTTGAAGTGGATGCTCTGTCTTGAGAACAAAGTCACAATGTGTCAACTCCCAGAGCTTTGCAAGAACGAAACTGAGCGCATATATCCAGTCGGGGAAAGAAAACCACCAGTTAAGCTAAATCTGTGACATTGACAGTTATAGGAACTAGCTTTGTCCAATCTCGGGAGACATTTAGTTTGCCCTTGTGTTAAATTGCTGAAGTTTCAAGTGACTTATTAGCTTTTCTAGAGATTTCATTGCAAAGCAGTGTTTTCAATGGTTTAAGGATTTTCACAGATTCGAAGGGGAGGAAGTGTAATGTATTTGATTTTTCTTTGTCAGCGGTCGTTGTTATACGCATGCGCATTAAAAGCCGCTCTGCTCGTGAGTTGACCGCGATGTCGAAACTCGCGTGTTTAGTGCTGTGTGTTTCATCTAGTTAAATCTTCAGGGGCACCCAACGAGGATATAGTTCAAAACCACTTAACATAGCATTGTTGAACGTATTTTAGTATTTAAACGGTAGATACAGGCATATTTTTATCCCCTAAAAACTTTTCATCTGTTCGGATTTCCTAGCTGAAAGTCTAGTGATCCGAAAATTATAGGGATCGAAACTTACCTTTTCGAAAATTTCAGCCAGGAAAAGGCTCCCGAAAATTCTAGGTGGCCTTTTTTAGGGTGAATATCCGTTTAAAATGGGTAATTATACCAATTTGTAGATGTTCGAAAATCCTAGGAGAGGCAGGCAAGCAAGAAATTTTACAACAAATGTTCCGAGAATTCTAGTTCTCAAATCGTCTTCCGAACAGATATTTTCCCGAAAATTGCCGTTGGGTGCCCCTGAATCTTTTTGTGTTTGAAACCATCGACCGTTTTCTCCATATTTAACAATAACCATTCAAATCAAACAACAAAGAGAGAGACTAGAGAGAAGCGTTCTACAAAACTAAGCATAATTACATAGGCATAGCTTTAAAAACAAGAAGTTTTTGTCATGTTATTCTCACAACGATCTTCTGATATTAAATACTACTAAATGCTACGTGGGTCGTCCATAAGCAAACTGGCATCAATGTGAAAAAGGTGATGGACACTTGGACAAAACAAATGGGATTACCGGTGGTCACTATCACGCGCGTGGATCAAGAGAAGGCAAGAGCAGATCAAAAACTATTCCTTATCGTCCCTGGTGCGAAGCCCAACCAGACTTCTCCCTTCGAGTAAGTGACATCAAGTTTGCTGATCTGTATGATGATTCAAGCGTTTTAATTTAAAAGAATAAAGTTAGTAATACCTATTAAATACTTTTGAATTTAGCTTCGTAGAATGTGATTCAATTTGGTTACCAAAAAACCCCAGAAACCCTAGAATGTTCAGGATCGTGTTCCAGATCGAATTGAAATTTGAAAAAAAAAAATGTTTTTGTGGGGGGGGGGGGGGGGGGGGGCAAAAATTAGTGTTACGGCAGGAAAATCTCTCGAAGCAAAGAAGAGAACCAGCATCAGGTTAAGAAATACCTGAGACAATGGCAAGTACAAAAAAGAGGGAGGGAGGCTACACGAAAATGCCAAATTCCCCTTCTTATTTTTCCTTATTTTTCGTTCGTCCCCTACCTCTATCAACGCATGCCACGCAGGCTGCAGCTGTAACAAACTCAATCAGCACATATTCCATCTCCGGGATGCGAACACGGACTACTTGGGACGAGGCGAAGCCTCTTAGCACAGCTTCATTCTTGATATCCTCGATACGTAGCAGCGAATATTTTTTCTGAGAAACGTTCATACACGAATTACACAGACACACCAAATATATGTCAATGTGCCGATCTGTAACGAAATATTGCAAATACAACGATGATAAACGTGCTTTTCAGTGGATAGAACATACCACAATTTTTACCCTGACAAACTACTGCACGCATTGATTTGCGTCCATTGAAAGTAATTCAAGGTGCGCTCATTCCTAGTTATACCTGGAATATACCTCTAACGTACATCACTCAGAAGAACAAGGCTGCAGTCAATGTTTGGATGAATAGAGGACCTGGTAAGAGCTTGGCGGTTTCGCTTGTACTTGTACTGCTTATGCCGCGGATACCCGTTCATAAAATGTAAAATTTGGATTAGTTAAAATTTAACAAAAAAAAAAAAAAAAAAGAAAACGAAAACTGAAGCCTTAAGTTAACGAAACAGAAAACGGCCCCTTGAAGTTCCGAAATGCCGGAGTGTATCTGATGTCATCCACGCCGATTTCATTCAAAACTGCAAACTCTCCTCGGCGATGCATGAAGCTATTCAAGACAGGTCTCTTAAGATTTGCATTTTTACAGCGACTTCGAAAAAAGAAAAGGCAAAGATGTATTGGTATCGGCCAATTAAAATGAACAAACTGTACCCGTCCAACCCTGATTTTCATCGTTTTGTTGTAGTGTTTAAGTAATATTGTAAACAAGAACTAAAATCCAGAAAAAAGACATTTAAACCTTATCAAGCATTTGAAATCTATTGCAGCTTCACTAAACTGGGTCTCCTCTGATGGTTGGATCAAAGCCAATGTTGATCAGATTGGTTATTACCGAGTAAACTACGAAGCGGAGAATTGGAAAGCTCTATCTCGTCAGTTAAAAACTGACCATAAAGTAAATATGTTGACGTGCTTACTTGTTTTTTATGGAACAGCTTGAACGCCGATCATACAATTCAGTCTTAAAGAATGTTGTACTTTCAAAAGGGCTGTTTCACAGCTGGCCTCTGTCTGTATGATTGTTCAGTGGGTTAATATTACCACTAATGCGTCCTTTTTTTCTCCAAGAAACTTGACGTTGGGGAGGAGTTTAGAAATACTTGAAAACGATCATTTCACAACTTTTAAACAAATACAATTGTATAATATTCTCAAAGCATTACATAAACGTTAAAAAAGACAAAAATGGACATAGAAAAACTGTTAGCGAGCTAACCACTTTTCAAAAACCGCATTTCAGTCTGTTTTCATCTAGTCAACTTTGGCCTTTCCTTTGTCCTGTCATTAACGCTTCTCATTATTCTTTTGTATTTGCGGTGTTACTTAAACATTTTTTTAAGTGTTTTGGCCGTTATCTTTTATATTTAAATCGGTTTGTTTGCATCTCTCTTAATGTTTTGAAAAAATTAGTGGACACTGAGCTCCTTTGGTCAGAAGACGCTGTTTTCAGTCATAGTTTTCTGGGAGTTTTGTCCCGCGCTGGACTCTGGTCACGTCGCTAAATAGAACGGGGCCGCTTGATAGAGGTTCTACTGGCCCCGGTTGTTCAAACGTTGGATAGCTCTATCCACCGGATAAATCACTATCCAGCGGATAAATAATGGGGAAACTAATTGCACTATCCCGGCCACTGGATAGAGATTTATCAGGTGGATAGCGCTATCCAGCCTTTGAACAACCGAGACCAGATGTTTTTATTCCCATCTCTTCATTTATCAGTTCAAGTTCTATTATTATATTCTCATCTCTTTTCAAGGAGCGTTTTTGAGGAAAGATAAATTAAACTCTCATTTCGCCAATAAAACGAAAAACAATATTTATCTTGATTCAAAAAAATAAATCTTAAGCGAGCACTTCATACAGAGGTCAGCTGCCTAAGAAACAAAGATTTGACTTAATTGTAAATAACTAGTTTTTAACTTTCTTCAGGCGTTGAGCGCCGTTGACCGGTCAGGATTAATAGATGACGCTTTTCATTTGGCCAGGTAACGTGCCGATTGTGGCTTTTCCTACTCTTGTAATAACAATAACTAATAAAACTACTTTCTTTAATATTCCTCCTTCCGATCGCGCATGGAATCTACATTGATTTTCTGTATTTTTCTTTTACATTTTCCGTCTTCAACTACTGATAGTTGTGTACTGAATGTGTTTCCCTTATCACTGTTTAGGGGCAATTTGCTGGCTCAGAGTATCCCTTTGGATGTGACAGAGTATATCATTCACGAAACAGATTATGTACCATTGAAAACATTCATACAGAATATGAATTATATCGGCAGCAACTTATCGCAACGCAAGTTCGACGGTTTGTTTAAGGTATAGCTATCACAGATGTGGTAGATTTGTTTAGGTTAGGTTAATCAACCCTTTTAGTCCTAAGCTAAGAGCGATCAACATCGATTTTCTCCTTACAATGTCTATAAATCATCAAGATAAAAGGTTTTGGGAATTGCTAAAATGGCGATCACCTAAATGATTTGACCGTTTATCAAAACAGTTCTTTTAATTAAAATTCTTTAAGGAAATATATGGAGTTCAGTAAAGAGAATTTGCATGTGGCAAATTCAATGTCGTCGTGCTCTCACCAACATTCACCAATTTCACTTAAGAGTGTCAAACTGTTCTCGACGAATATATACTACTAATAATTTACTATAAATAATAAAAACGTTGAACGTCTTATGCTATTGTAAATTATAAGGCCGATCCGGTGTATGGGTTGGGGTTTTAACAGGTCAGTCTGAAAACTGGGGAATAAAACCTCAACTTTGAGCTAAGAAAGTAGTATCAGTGAACAATTAATTGAGATACTAAATTCGAGAAATTTAACACGTACCTGATATTAAGTTTAAATTCGTCAATAAAATGCGAAGGAATAGGGATCGGGTAATTGAACAAATCTATTCAATTAGTTAGAATTCAAGTGCCTCCGTTCACCCTTGTTCGCCATCAGGAAAATATCAGATCACCACCACATGGGCACAGCTCCTTGTAATTTCTAGTCTGTAGATCTCGGTAGGGTCGGTAGGTAACTTACTTGTGATTTATTATTATTTTTTTTTTTACTAGAGCTACATGCTGAAACAACTTGATCCAGCTATAAAGCGGCTCGGATTGGAGGACAAGGGATCGCACTTAGAAAAGTAAAATCTCATAGACTTACACTTCCTTATACTACTGTCGGTGATATATGAGCTAGAAACTGGCGATGCATTTCTTGTCCTTTCAAACTTTGTCACATTTTCTTTGTCACATGTTCACATGTTCAAACAATTATGTATGTAGATTACTCCACTAAATCGTAGAAATACTTGATACAAATAAAGAGTTAAGAGCGAATGCAAATTTACTGAAATAAAGCCTTCAGAACGTTATTGAAGTCTCACGCACTAAACGACCATTAAACGGTGCCATTGGAAGAAATCTATTCACTTAAGCACTACAACTTTCGTTATCGTTTTCTCTTAGTTTTTCCCCACAACCAAACCACCGACCACCACCACCACCACCATCTCCTCCTCCTCCTAACTCTCCTCCTTCCTCTACACCACCACCACCACCACCACTACCACAACCGCAAACTCCTCCTCGGAAGCCGTTATTTTACTTTTTATTTTACACGGTCAAAGCCATTGTAGTTGGGTACATACCACAATTCATTGGCCGAGAGAAGGGAAGGTAATTGAGCTAGACGACCTGCATTGAAGTTTGATTATGGTACAGAACAGTGTCATTGCTTTTCAGAATTTTGCGGCCATCTATTCTTTCTACGGTGTGCGATTGTTCAGACCAGGAAGTTATCTTTGAGGTTAAGAAGATGTTTCAACCCGCTATGGAGGGACAATAGTACGTACATGTATCAACACCTAACCAAGACAAATGAACGTAATATTAACGCTAAGGAGCGGCGCTGGAAATTCGCGAATTCTTTATCCTAAGGTGCAATTGTCATCACTTTGTCAGGCATAAGTGGGGAACTTCTTCACGCTAACGTGGTAGCAAAATTTTTGGATCACAACAATAGGGAGCTACGATAGCGACGGCAACGAAAACCACAAAGAAGCAATAGGTTTATATTACAAAAACAACAACTTGGCACGTGATCAACCTTTTTTGTACATTTCTTTGCCGTCGTTTCACGACCTTCCTAAAATCACGCGCCCGCTTTACGGAGTGTCTGAAAAAAATTTATTTTTATTTTTCTAAACTAAGATACGGTCCCTTTCGGATTGAACTCAAGAGAATTTCGCCAACATAAATGAAATTAAATAAGATTGATGAAGTTTGAAACACTTTTTACCTGCGCGGAGCCCCAAGTGAAAGATTCGCGACGCTCATGAATGTCCGTAAGTTGATTTTTTTGGGACTTTTTTTCGGGTCGACGTTCCGAAGGCCAAAAATAAAGTGGGAAACCATCTAAGTCATTGCACAACATTAACCGCTGACCTCCACGTTGCCAAAACGTAGGACGTGACGTGTTTGGACATCTTGGGGAGGATGGGCAATTTTTTGAGTTTTCTGTTTTTTTTTTCTCATTTCACCGGCACAGTTTTCACCGAATATGAAAAATATTGTTTTTGAAGACTTTTGTAAGACTTTGAGTTGTTTCTGTTTCTGAAAGGCTTTGACTGGAACGATCTTTAGAATATCAAGGTGTTTGTATCATGCCCGGAGCAGCCATCAGTCCTTGACAACGTCTACCGTTTACATTACAGCTTTTTCAAGGGAATAAAACAAAAAATAATAGCCATTCAACATGCAAATGCTCACGTGATTTGATTCAGACTGATTTGTTGTCATTTTTTGAGGTCTTTATTTTCTCATTTCCCTCCAAAGTGATAATAATAGTAATAGAGTTTATGCTCTTGGACATAAATATGTTTTATGTCCTTCACAGAGCTCATAACCCTCCGCCCCTAGACGCCCGGGCTAAAACGAGTCTGAGTCGGGCCCAAAACGTAGTTATTCCCGTGAATATAAACTATATTGTTTTAATATAATTCTAATCTTAGTTCATGTACCTTGTTTTCTTTTTTATTTATAGCATTGCATCAAATCTCCTTCCACTGGTTTATTCTATCAGCGTCCGTGAAGGTGGTGTGAAGGAATGGGATCAAGTTTATGACAAGTATAAGTCGGCAAATATTGCCTCGGAAAAGAAGATTCTTTTGTCAGCCCTTACATACACCAGGAATCGTCAAATGATTGAAAGGTAAGTAAAGATTTTTGGATTGTGAAATCAGCAGCAAATCCTAATTGATCAGAAATTCCGAAGGCAGATTTCTCTAAACTAATTCTATTTCTCACTTACGACAATTTTCTGTATATCTGGCTGCCTGTCGAAACTTTTTGGTTAGATGCTCATCTCTTTTGGTTCTTTAGGAAACTGCAATACACGGATGGTCAGGAGTTTCTTTTGGAAAAACCTCTCGTTCAAAAATCGACTTTAATTTTTTTGTCTTAGTCGGGCCTTATTTGTGTTTTGTAGATTACTTTTTTCGTAAAATTCTTATGTTCACCTGAATGCCACTTTGTATCTACAATCAGGATTCTTGACTATTCATTGGATGACGACAAAATTCCCTCTCAGGACACTATCACTGTAATATCCCAGCTGGCCACCAACTCTAAAGCATGGCGGATGACCTGGAATTTTGTTCGTCATAACTGGAAAATTCTTTACAAAAGGTATCGGCTTATCGTTGATTTGCAAGTGATGTAAAGAAATTTTCTAATTTAAAATAAAAAAAAAAACCTAATGAAAGTATTTTAGATATGCTTCAGCATGTTTTTACTTGCAGAACTAGCGTTGTATTATTTGGGTTTTCTGGTTAGCGAGGGCAAGCGTAAGACGGCGTGGAGCGCGCTTCCGTCTTGCCCGTTTGGCACTCCACACCACCCTCGTTTGCCTGAAAAACACAAAAAATATGCCTTTATGCAGGCGTACCTATTTTAATTTACATCAATGGTGTCCGCGAAGAATCATCTATCTGAACAAGTCTTGTATATAAAGCCCCCGAGCAATCACTACCTCTAACAGACGGCTGGACGCATCTGCTTGTTATTGTCAATTAGAGCGGTTTTCACTTGACTGTCGAATTGGGATTGGTTTTGGTTTTGGTTTTGGTTTTACTACGTCATTTGGTTGGCTAGTGTATTTACTTTGGTTTTGGTTTTACGACAGTCAAGTGAAAACCGCTCTACCACCAATCAGATCGTTGCCTGCTCAAATCGAGCGTGCAGCATTAATTAATTTTTCCTGGAGCAGATTTAAGAAAGGGGATGCAAAGGTGTTGTTTGATGTGGCATGCGATCGTGTTTTAGAGCGTTTAAAAAAAAAAGAAGAAAAAAAAAACAAAAAAAAGAAAAGAAAAGAGAAAAAAGAAAAGTATTTAGCTTAAAGAAGCTGGCAAATGGAAATGAAATTCAGCCAACCTTAACTGGATCAATAATTACAGCGGAAACCCGGTAACTCGAACCCTGAAAGGAAACTAAAAACAGCTCGCAGGCCAATTAGCGAGCAGTTCGAGTTATCGGGGTAAATTTCAGTGAAATTTTGATCAAGGGAAAAAAATTAAGTTCGAGTTGACGGGGAATTCGAGTTATCGACGTTCTACTGTATTTTCTAGTGTGTATGAACGATGGTTTTTGACAGCTAAGGTGAAAGAGACGACTGTCAAGTCCATCGGTAATGCAAGATCAATGTTAATACAATCGGTATTTGTTTCTGCGGATTCTCATGGCGAATACCAAAGCGACGACGAGGCAAAGCACAACATGTGTTCGGTATTTAATGACATTTCCCATTTCCGATGTTTCTTAATAACGCATAAATTAAATTTTGAATTTACGTCACAGACACGATAGGCCACTCACGCGACCAGCGGTCTCTTGTCGGGAAGGACCGAGAGAGCGGCCGAAATCGAGCCTAGGCAAACAGCAGCAAGTCCGTCGCAGTCAGTTTTGGCGAGCGTTTGTATATGAGAAAATATTAACCTCTTTGCCTCAGTCAAAAGCGCTTGTGCATGCTCTAAATGTCTTTCTTTGACCGAATTGACCCGAGCCAAAGTGTTAATATGAAAAAAAGTTGGCCCGGCAAGAAGGGTGACGCTGCTGCCTTTACAAAAGGGTGTCCCAGCTGCGTCGCTTTTCTTGCCGAGTTCAGACGGACGGGCGAACGTACGTTCACCTGACTGCCGAAGTTTCTCAGATGGATATTAAATAACTAAATTTTCGTAACTATGGGGCTCCAATCGAACGCGCCTGGAGTTCCGCTTATAATTCACTACTGTATCTTTTGTCTTCGTCTTAGGTATGAAAGTGATGTAGCGCTCTCATCCTTGATTACTTCCTTGATGGCCAGTTGCAACACAGAAAGCCAACTCAGAGAGGTACGATCAGTGTTCTTAAGCATAAGATTCCTTTCAGTTTATCGCAAAAAACGTCTAAAAATCTAACACTTACCTTAAACTTTTTTTCCATAATTTTTTCACATGGCGCCACGAAAAGCTATCTGGTAGTGAGTTTGAACATAACCTAAGAAGTCTCAGCGTCTGAATTTGTTGATTAAATGTGACGCAAAAAGCCCACATAAAGGTGACTTCGCCACGAATATTTTTTGTGATAACCAAGGGAACTTTCAACACCATTTGACACGGCATGCATGATTGTGGAATGTAGTGCCAAATTCTTTAAAAAAGATTGAATGTGGACATAGTTTAAAAAAGGTCTTAATTGTCTTTTATGCGTCTTCTTTACTCTCTTTCTAATTGTTGTAATTCTTACTTTTTGATAACTTCGTATTCACAATTTTTCATTGTAATTTTTACTGTAGTTGTATTTTTTAATTGTAATTTTCAGATTATTCTATGTATATTTTTAATTGTAATTGTTAGCTGTTTCATAATGAGGGCCATAGGTTTGTCAGTTTGCTGTTTAGCGCTACCCTTTTAAAATAAAGTTGATACATAAATACATTCATGATTCGAAATGTTAACAGAAAAGTAACACAATGTTTCCCATGTAAGGGAATCCGGATTCCGGAATCTGGGGAATTTTTTCTTGTGAAATCTGGAATGTCGAACTTTTTTTCTTGTGGAATATGAAATCCTGGGTTTTGCAATCCGAAATACAGCTCAAGGAATCCAGAATCCCGCTAACGATTAAAATCCGGAATCCAAGTTACACTGACATTGAACCCGGAATCTAGTACCGAGAACCCACGGCGTTGAATCCAGATTCCAAGACTATCTTGGATTCCCTTACATAGGGCGATTCACGGCTTAGCATTACCTTGAAATGGGAGGGTATTCAAAAATAATTTGGCCTTTTCTTCATTATTATGAAATTCCTTACCCTGGAATGAAAGTGAATAGAAAATTATATTTGATTTCTTTCCTTATGTTCATGTTTTAAGTTCACGGAATTTTTCAAGGCTTACCCCTCTACTGCGAACGCGTATCGCCAGGTTCAGATGGGAATGGAGAAGATTAGAGCAAATATCATGTGGCTTAGTGAACATGGTGACGAAGTGACGGCTTGGTTAGCACGACACATTTAAGACTGAAAGACGTTCAAGCAATAAAGACGTCCTAAAATTTAACATTTGTGGACTTCTTTGATCTGACGTTAATCTTAACTCTAAGACGTTTCGGTCGGAAAAACCAAACGTTATGGGGCGAAAGCCACCCAGCAATTTTGCAGTTTTTGGCGGCCACTGTTTTCTGCGATATTGCTAAATGGATCAAATTGCCCTCGTTAAGCACTTTCAACTTTTGACTTTAGTTTGTATATGTGGGCGTGGCTTTAGTTATACTGGTTAAGTCGCATGCTAACGAGGAAAAACATAAACAATGAACTGAGTGGAGTTTATTTCAGGAAGTAAAAATCGGGCGGGTAATTTAAAAGCGGCTGAGCGCCTGGCACTACGCCCATTTGAATTTACCATCCCAATTACCCCTGATTTTACTACACGAGGTCCTGTTATTAATTAATTGTTTCAATAACGAAATGCGAGAAACTCAGTATTGGAATGTCCAGTGATTTAAGTAAAAAGCCCCTATACCTTTGCAGCTTATAGCTTCCTAAGCGAAAACATTTGTTACACCTTCGGTTTGTTGAATTGATGACAAGCGATGTAACATGCTTGAACCAAGCACTGCAGTGTACCCTGAATTAACTTAATTTACATAGATTTATAGACTTTGCAATGTTCTTGTACCTTAGCGAATGCTCGTCCCCCACTAAACTGTGACCAGGCTCTACTTTCATGTCGCTTGGTAACTAGATTTCTGGCGGGCAAAGCGAATCAAAAAGTCATGCATTCAGTACAGTACGTGACTGTATACCTGAATTAATTGTGTTTTCGGATCGAATATTAAATATTGATGCTTGTGCCTCCAAAATGTACATTCACCTGATTACGGCAGGGACATCAGATGGACCAATCAACACCAGGGCCTTCGCGGCCATATACATGTACCATGCATATTAGCTGGCACAACAAATGCGTCCCAAAAATGTGGATGGCATTTGCAAAAATCTTGTCGCGGACAAGTGCAATAACCAAATGACGTAATACAAATTTAAAGATTGAAAAGACACTGGTCATGAACAACACCCACACCTAAAAAACAATACAGGTGCAGCGCTCTACGATTTGAGCTAACAAGCAAACTGGGAGCAGGTCGTTGAATTGGTTCGCATTAGACCCGTGAAAGGATGATCTTCTTCCATATAATTCTTCACACCGCAGTTGTCATATATGATTTTCATATGTTCATAACTTCAATAGTCTCTGTATTAAACCCCAAGAAACGTTCCAAAACCTCGCTATACAACTTATAAAGTGTCGCTGACCCTCTCCACCAAGAATAAGCCTGCGGGCTCGCATTTTGCTCCCCCGCAATTACAACATGGAGCCTGGGAATGAATTATAACCATTATTTCTGTTGTGCACTTTTTATCAGCACTCAAGGTTTGTTAAACACTTTTGCAAGGGATGATACGTGACTAAGCTACGTTTGTAGCAGATAGCTTGGCATTCCTTCCCTTTTGTTTGAAATGTATGCTCGAAGCTTTCGTCGGTTACTAAGCTTTGTTCTATACTTTCTTCTGCTGGGATGTTTAGTCAAGCCAAGAGAAAGTGTGACTAATCGCCAAAGAATCATAACTAAGAAGGAAGACAAATTTCCATGGGGAAGTTTACGACTTCCACAGACTTTATTTCCTATAAAATACAACATAACATTAGACACGGACTTAAAAACATTCCACGTAAAGGGAAACGTTGGTATACTCATCAAATGTGCTAAGCCAACAGCAAATATTATTCTTCATTTAAAAGACATGAACGTCGTAAAGACAGCAGTCGTTGAAAAGAAACAAGAGGATGTAGCTGCTTCCGTCGACGTGCAGGACGTTCACGAGGACGACGAATTGAATCAAAGGAGTGAGAAAAGACAACAAGATACAGAATTGCATGTCCTAGGAACAATGAGTAATAAGACTCTTGCAATGTTTCTCATTAGAGTAAACGAGGAACTCGTCTCAGGAAAAACTTACATGATTTACATTGAATTTAACTATCCCCTGACGGATAAACTTGTAGGGTTTTATAGAAGTTCTTACGCTGCAAAGAATGGAGAAAAAAGGTGAGTGAAACGTCGGTTGCGTATCTTATAAATAGACAACACCAATAATAAGAACTATGCATAACAACAGTCTTGTTAATGAGGAAAAAGCAGAAAAAGATGAGGTTAGAAGGGACCAAAATATATCGGCTTCTTTTAGCAATTAATTTTGGAAATTTCAATAAGAAAAAGAAATTTTACTTCATGTTTTCATCAAGAGAGCAATTGCACGTCAATTTTTATCTTAAATTTTCCCCTTTTAGGACACATTTCTTTGCTGAAATATGGTTGCCTCGCGAATTTCTGCTCTGAAAAAATGGCATCAGCTGATAAAACTGCAACTCGTCTCTCTTAATGCATAATTCAAACACTATGCCTAACGTTTTTATATATAAGGTTTGGTTTTGATGAAACTGTTACAGTGGTGCTATGTCGATGAGGGCGGGCGAAAAAAAAAATTCATCAACTGAGTCAGTATAGTAGTACAACAGACGTAATTTTTTCATCCCAGCAGACAAGGAGGCTGTACAATTAAAAAAATATATATTAACCTTAAAAGAATTAACGTTTTTGAAATGAAGTAATATTGAAAATTTTTAAAAATTATCATGGACGGAGCACAGAAAAAATAAGCCAATTAGGGAGGAACTTGCCTCAAGGTGGAAGATCAATGGTTAAAGAACTTTTAAAAAGAAACAAACAAGCTAAAGTATTTTGGCCATTTGAAAAGAAATGAGGGCTTGGGAAATATCATGTTGACGGGAAAGGGAGAGGAAAAGGGACATATGGGATGTTTTGACATATCACAATCAGAAGTTGGAAGATTGGCCCAGTGATAGAGATCGTTTTCGCTGCACCGTCAAAGTGCGACGTCCAGTAGGATAAGCGGTTGGAATAGTAGCAGCCGACGCGCTGATCACTTTTAAACGAAGAACGCAAAATACTTTTTTTTGTTCTACACCAGTCACAATGTAATCACTCATGACTAAACGAGGTAGTTTTTTTAATTTTAGGTACTTTGCTGCTTCTTATTTTGAGCCCACAAACGCCCGCTTGGCTTTTCCCTGCTTTGACGAGCCAGCAATGAAGGCCACGTTTACTGTGACAATAATTAGACAGGGAGAACACAAAGCTCTTTCTAATATGCCTATAGAAAACACGGTGAGTACTTAACGATGTATCTTATACATATGATAGTTCCAAAGTTCGTCAATATTTGTTGTCTACAACTCAATTGTGAGAGCAGTAACCACAGAAAAATTCTTATGAAAGACTGACGTCAGTTGCTTACTTAATTATTTCCCGGAATATTTAATCACCGCCGAACTAAATATATGGAACAAAATTTAAACGTACTCAATGGGACTTAATTCATGGATTGAGTTAGGATTAGGTTCGGCAATCGAACATAATTGAACTCACATAAATATCGCTAAATAAAACACAGTCGAACGTTCGAATTCCGAACTCAATTGATTGGTAAAATGAAGCATCTGTTCATTAATTAAGGAGCTCAGGGCTTTCTTGGTAAATTGATGTTAGCAAAGAAATTAATTGTAAATGACAAAATCGATGCTTCCTTTCTAAAAAATTCGTCTACCAAGTATCAAACGTTCAGGCAAAAACAGATAAACTTTGATCCGGTTCAATTTTCTTTAAGTTTGTCCATTTTTTTAAATTGAAATATGTACCAGGGTTTTAGGATTTTGTTGAGTCAATGTGATGCGTAGATGAAAATTTCTTTCCCTGGATTGATATTTGCGCAATACAAATCAATAAATAATATTTCATTATTTTTCCATCCGTTCCTCTTTTTGTATTTGCAGTGTTATTAATACCCTCGTTCAATTGGATGGCAACTCTCACTTTTTAGTGAATTTCGATAAATTTCGTGACGCAGCTCCTTTAAGGGGAGTTTAACTTTAAAGGACTCATACGTATTCCGACGCCTGCCGCTGCATTTGCAAGGGAACATGGCTTTAGATATGTTTGCAAGCTTGAATTGGTTTGGAAAAGGTTATCAGGAATGCTTTTTGTTGTGAAAATGAAAGAACAGTTCTATGTTCTGAAAAAGATAGCATCAACTCATTGCGATTTGACAGGGTTCTCTCATCCGAGTTGTAAGTGAAATATGTTTTTTTTTTCGTCAGGGATGCACGAGCTATCATTCATAATTTTTACGGGTGCTCAGTTGCCAAGGCTAGGATTTTTATGGAGCCGAACCAAATTGTAGAATTGAACGAATTTTAAGCACAATGATAATGGCAGTTACCACACTTAAAGCTATTTGGTGAAGTAACTGTTATCTTCGAATAATAGGAATAAATCTGAGGTACCCGGATTCTGGAATCCGGGAAATTGTTGTTTGTAAAATCCGAAATCCGAAAAATGTCCCCACTGCTTGTGGAACCTAGAATCCTAGTTTTGGAATCCGGAATTCAGCTCAAGGAATCCAGAGTCCCGCTACTGATTGCAATCTGGAATCCAAGATCTACTGACAAGGAATCCGAAAACCAGCATCGGGCCGTGAATCGGGAATCCACAGGGTGGAACCAAGAACCCAAGACTGGCTTGATTACTTTACATACTGGGCGATCTGGTTGCTTCTCGTTAAAATTTACTTACTTTCCCTCGGTATCAGTTCATAGATATTGATATTGAAATCTGATATCTATCTTAAGTCCAACCCGCAACCATGACTTTAAGCTTGCCATCACAAGTTGCAGTAATTTGTTTTCCCTCCTTTTTCCAGGTTAAGGTTGGAAAAAATTTATACGCTGATCATTTCGAAGAGTCAGTTAGGATGAGTACTTATTTAGTGGCATTTCTGGTGAGCGACTTCAAGTCCATAGAAACTAACACAGGCAGTGGCACCAAGGTATGTTAAACTCAAACATGACTTGAACCAGAAAATATTCAGTTTTGAAATGATTTTGGTCAAAATATACCTTTGCCTACACTAAATATAATTATAAAACTCCATTAAGGCCTACAAACGCGCCAACAGCAACACAGTATTTATTTATTTATTTATTTAATCGCTTTCACCATATGGTGCGGAACACACAACAGAGCGGGGCTTCAATTTAAGTGTGTCGTTACAGATAACCCACCCAGCCCAGGAGAGGTTGACCACACCACCGGGGTGTACGTTCCCTAGTCTTTTCGAACAGTGGTGTTGGTTCTATTACGTCCCACAAGAACAAATCAGTGAAAATGCTGTGAGACGGCACCTACGGTTTTCCGTCCTTATCCGAGAAGACAAGAAAGTTTAATCGTTAACGTTTATACAGATGTCATTGCAAAGGCAGCACTTTCTCCTTAGTTATCCTAAGAGCCTGAGTGTTGGTCCGGCCGGGGTTTGAACCTACGACCTCCCGCTTAGCAGACCGGCTCTCTCCCAACTGAGCTGACTGGCGGCGTATTTATTGAATATATAGTTGATAGTGGCCGAGACTTTCTTTAATCTCGTGGAAAGAAATGCAGTCTAATCCTCTCCTGATATCACATGCTAGAGTTTTGGATTCTTCATATTTTATGTCAAAATACCAATCGAGATAAACGTTTACCCCTAACGTGGAAGGATGAGAATTTCTTTGCCATTCTGCCATGCGCATGCAATATGTTTTATCTTTCTATCACCCGATTTTTTACTATCCCCTGACAAATATGGCCTTTTGTTTTGCCATTTAAAATTGTTCTTACCGTGTTCAGTTCGGTTTCACAAGGGGGAAAATGAACGACATTTTTGTAACTTTTATTTGCTTCTTATTTTCTTAGGTGCGTTTGTGGGCTCCTCCGTCGAAGATCTCACAGGGTGCTTACGCGTTGGACATTGCTGCAAAGACTCTCTCAAATTATGAGAAATTCTTCAAGATAAAGTATCCTCTTCCAAAGCAAGGCTAGTAAACATGTTAATAATAATAATAATAATAAAAATAATAATGATAATAATAATATATAGATTTAGCGAGGGCTAAAAGCGAAGCTCTCGATAATAATTATGGTTGAAATCATGTAAAGCTAAGCCCGCGAAGGCAACGCCGGAGAACGGTGAAAAACAACAATTGGTATAATAAGCAAAAAAGCAACTTTGCACATGCAGCACACTTTTTTTGTACATTTCTTTGCCGTTGCTTTTCAGACTACAACGTGAAACTTCAGAAACTTCTTAGTTACACGTTTTTTTGAGAAAATGTCGTGCGTGTTCTCGTTAATTTTTTTTTCACGGTCGCTCATTTTCACCTTGCATTGGTGGCCGCTAGCATTTTTCATTTTGTCACCGCCGCTACAAAATTTTCATGTCGTATTTCCAACAAAAAAAGTCTCCCTTGTTTTTTTTTAATCTCTCGCTCTAAATCTTTGTCGCCCTTTTTCTCGTTGAGCTTCGCTGTCCTTCCTCCTACTTCCTCTTTTTATCAGTCGTTTTCTTGCTCTATATTCCAAATTTGTGGACGTGACAATTAATCTAGGCTTAATACTTTAGACAACACGGATACAGAAACAATTTCCGCTTTCCGTTTTCGTCTTTATTGACTCTTTAGTTGTCTCTGCTTTACAAGACGCCAGTAGCTATGCGATTCCCTGCCAATGTAACCTCGAGTTGCATTTGGGTTGCGATACCTGTTGACTGAGTTATTTTACATTGGTATCCCTGTGGCGCGGACGGATGGTCGAGCGAGCGGACGTATGGTCACGAGGTTACCAAATTTTCTCGGATGGGTAGATTACTTCATTTTCTCGCGCGCGAGAGTTCCGCTAAAAGTTATGTTTCAATAACTTTGTCATAAGTCAAACTACAAAAGAAAACTCGACGAGATTTTTACTGGTGCAACTCCATTTGATGCTTCTAACTGGCTATTTGGTAACTTTTCGCCAAGACAAACGCAAGTAAGTTTCTTGCTTTGGACCCCCTTGCAAAATCTCCCCTATCTCTCCCGGAGAGTTTGTACGGGCGGCTGTTCAAAAGCTTACGTAATATTCAATTTTTTCGCATAGGTGGGTTTCCAATGACCCTTATGCATGCTTCCGTCAAACGAACAAAATCCTCGAATTCACATTGCAAAATTTCGAAGTTTTGCGTACATGAATCGCCAAGACAGTAGAGTTAAACTAAAAAGAACAACCAGGCTTGGTGGTGCAAATTTCCTGTGACTGATCAATTCAATTTCAAGCTCGTGAATTGTAACGAAGTTGCTTAAAAATTGTCAGGTCAATGCCAGCAAATAAGTCCTCCGGGATTGAGAAAATTCCAGTGCGTACAATCAAAGATAGCCTTCCTGCTACCCTCCCGATGATCACAGCTTAATTAACGCGTCTTTCACTCGAGGAATTTTTCCTTGCTCTTGGAAATTAGCTGAGGTAGGTGTCGCCTATTCTTAAATATGGTAATCACGAAGAACCTACCATCAACCGGCCTATCTCTCTCCTGCCCCTTCTTTCGAAAGAATGCGAAAAGGTTGCGCTTGATCAAGTTATGCCTTAACTACTAGGCACCTAGGTATCAAATGGAAGGTTATCTACACGACAAAGTGGTAATAAGAAATTGCACTCCACGGCAACCAGCTCCTTAATACGAACAACTAATGCGATTGATGGAATGAAAATTAGCGCTGTTGTTTTACGTGACATAGTTAAGGTTTGGATACAATAAATCATGGCATTTTGCTCAATAAACCACTGGATATTGGAGCCTCGCCTTCATCAAGAGTTACTTGGTTTCGCCAGCTATCTATCCAACGGACGACAAGTTGTGCGCCTAAATTTCTAGTTGTCTGATCCTTCACCCATCAGGAGTGCCACAAGAAAGCATTCATGGACCCATTTTATTTAGTATTTATGTAAACGACTTAACACATGCCCTCGGTCCTGAACGAAATTTCGTGGATGACACTAAGCTTTACATTTCCTTCCTAGCCCACTGGGCTGGTGATTTGAATGTTGACCTCCCACATATTCGAGATTGGTGCTTCGAAAGTCGTCTCCTCTTGAATCCTGATAAAACTAAACTTATTGCTTATGGAAGTCGGCATTGATAATTGTTTATGGAAGTCTCCCGGGTATCCATCTCTCTCTTTTAGGAAAAGAAGTAATATCGGCACACGTCGTTGAAGACCTAAGCGTGACTTTTGACCCGCGCCTTACTTTTCACGTGCATATCGTTAAAACAGTTTCTTTCTGCTTTCTAAGTTTAGCTCAAATCAATCGTGTTAAGCACTTGTTTAACAGATCGACTTTAACCACAATAATTAACGCTTTGTGTTTAGTAAGTCGTTTTATTGCTCTTCCGTCTGGTCCAATGCAGCGGACACTCATTTCCTCAAGCTCCAAGCGGTCCAGAACTTTGCAGCCCGGGTCATCTGTGGTTCCAGTTAATTTGACCATGTTACTCCGCTGCTGAAAGAACTGCACTGGCTCCCTGTTAAATCACAGTTATATCCCTGTGAAGCTGTGCTTACTTTCAAGTGTATGACTGGCTCCACTACCACTTACCTCTCATCGAAGTTTCTAACACCTGGTGGAATAACGGCCGTATGTCTAGAAGCTCACAACTTTTACAAATCCCCTTATTATTTTAATCGAGATCTGGACAAAGGACATTCTAATACCGTATAGTAAGTGTAAACTTGAAGGGCTAATTTATTCGCCGCTTTTCTTTCTTGTCGATCGGTCTTAATCTTAGGGTCTATTTCAATTTTGCGTCACAAACTTCCCCATTCATTTTTTAATAATAGCGCCTTCCTCTTAGAGACCAAAGCCCTTTACATTACTAATAGTAATAAACCTACTAAAATATATTAGAATGACTTAATTGTTTACAAAACATGAAAAACAACGAATAGCTCGCTTAAAAAGAAATGTTTTGATTTTTGATTTAAAAACGCTCAGCTCACATTATGTGCGTAAACTGACTGGCATGGAATTATCGAGGAGGGTGTTATGTACCGAGGCCGAACTCCGTATCTTTTTATATATAAGTTTTTATCTTGTAATTCTAGCGCCTATTTTTTAGCTTTTAAGCTCTTTTTATACAAAACTATTGTATCTGTGTAATTTTTAGATTTATTATCTTTTTGACCTACCCTCTTGTGAATTAATCATTAGCGGAGCTCTCGCGCTCGCGAAGTGGCGCGCGCCTGCGAAGCACCTAAGGTAAGAAAATTTTGTAAACTATCCATCCGAGTGAATTTGGTTATGACGTAGCGTACGCCCACCTGTACACACACTTCATCTTTGTATTGTATTGTATGGTATCATACATAAGGCCCATTTCTATAGCAGTGGAGACTGGTACGTGTGTGCTTGACGATTCCCTCATACTAGCTAACTTGAAATTGTGCACACAATTGCAATCTGCGTAGTTGGCGGGAAATCATATAGTGGGGTATTTACTGGTTTAACAACTAACAAAATCAAAAAGTTTTGTGAAGACATAATTTTATCATTAGCTCTCACATCAAAGCTCTTCTCCAATATGAGTCAGCGCCAGTTCGTTATAAAAAAATCGGCGGAGCACCACAGCTAATTGAGCACTTAGAAAAGAGAAATACTTTGAATAGATAGTGTAAATACTCGCCTACAACCTAATAAAATCATGGACATACCCGCTATTGATGCGCAGGTGCGAAGGTTTTCTCGGTTGGGTAGCTATATAAAAACTCTATTGCAATCAAACGTTAAACGATTAACAACAACAAAAAATTGAAACTGGACGGTTTAATACTTTAGATATTTCATATATATTTAGGGTGCAATCTAAACTAAAGATTTGAAAATTTAACAGACATTTTGCCCTACCGTAATCAATTTCTACTACTGTGTTACCTAATGATTTATAGGGTGCGTTTCATTAAGCAAGACGCGCCTGTAAACTGTGGACAATTATTTTCATCTAGAAATTTTATCCATAGTTAGTAGAGAAGACTGGTAAGGAAAGCCGGCAAACATCAAAGTTGAAAACAATGGTGCTGTAGTTTATGCTGGAAGTTCTCTGATCATGCATAATCCTTTGTTTTTTGTTCAAAATTTGTGACTGAATAAATTAATGCAATGTTTCTATTGGTCAGCAAGTTCAAAATGATAGGAATGCTATTGAACGTTGTGCACGGTCAGGTCCAAAAAAGCTTACAAAAACATATAACAAAGGGTTTCCCAACCATTTCACTTTAATTAACTATGTTTTTTCTTAGAAATTGAATGGTAAACTCACTTTTGGTTCTGAGTTTGTATCCTTTTGTCTGTCTGAGGCCTTCTGGGCTGGTTTTGCAATCCTGTTGAAATGTCCGTATCATGTTGTCAACTTATGATTTTTCAGACCTTATTGCCGTGCCTGGCTTTGGAACAGGTGCTGTAGAAAACTGGGGAATGATCGAATTTTCTGCTCCGAGGATTCTCTTCGATCCTAATACAACATCGGATGCTTTTCAACAAAAAGTGTGTGTGACCGTCACACACGAATTATCGCACCAGGTATGGGGAGAATCCCAAGTGGTTGTCTGACCTGTTCTAATTATGATTTGACACAGCGCTTCAGTTATCCCCTGTCAATAGTAGTAGTTGACACTACAGTTGCCCCCGCTCTGTATGTTGTCGGTCAACAGTATTCTTGGGCACTGTTCACACGTATCCGGATATTTTTGAATCCGCGAAATTTTTCTTTGCGGATTTAGGCTTGTAGCATGCGTTTCCGGTAATTTTCGAGGCAAAGAAAGATCGAGGAGCGGGATTTTCGGTTTTGGCTGCGCGAGAAATGAAACGAGAGCCAAAAAATGAAAGAGGGGGTGGGGGAGGGAAAGGAAGGAAACTTCTTCAGCACCCCATCCCCACTTGCGCCATTTTTCGCGCGGACTTTGTCTCTCGTTCCTCGTTCTTTGCTCCGAAACCGCACGGAAACGCTCGGTATACGCAGGCTATTGCGGATTCGGCTTCCGTCCAAACAAATGCTATTTTTGTGACAGCGGCGATAGACCCATACATGTACATTGTGCCTACAGTCACAAAGAGGATAAGCCAATCAAGATTTAAGGCCGTATGGCATGCGGGACGTCGGTACAGTCTTCATGCCAAGGGAGGTCAAAAAGAAAGATTCAATATCGTTCTTTCCCCTTCTTAAGTTGCCAGATTGTTAACTCACAATAAATGCCATAGCTCGTTAATGTAATACCGAGTATTTTTGTGGTGCTATATATAATTCTTTGGTCTTACGGTAGGAACTCTTTGGTCCAGTTACACATTCTAGATTTTCAGTCAGGTGAAAATCAATTTTCAGGATAAAATTCTCAGCACCGCCCTCAAAGTTCAATGCGTTTATACTTTGAGTCAAAATACGTGCCAGGCGAAATATGCCTCGTTTAAAAAATTAATAATATTTGACCATGGAGTTTTCTCCGTTGGGTTAAATTAGTGGGTAAGTTTATCGAGTATTTTTTTTTCGGATAAAATCGCAAACCTTAAAAATTAAGTACTAAATGGTAGTTTTAGTTCTTGATAATTGGATCCTCCCCGTCGAATTTTTTCTAAGTTTTCACGCACTAGGCGTAATTGACATTATATTACCAGTTTTGGAGGAATCTCAGTAGTTATTCAATATAAGTATATCTTAGTTTTATTGATTTTTCAGTGGTTTGGAAATCTCGTCACCATGAAATGGTGGAATGATCTTTGGCTCAACGAAGGCTTTGCAAATTATTTGGAGAGTATAGGGACGACCTTTGTTGAGCCACTCTGGAACACTATGGACCAGTTTATCCTTACAGAGCTTTACGTTGCTTTCAACTATGATCAGTCAAGTTTCTCGCATCCTGTGTCAGTGGAGGTGGAGGATCCTAAGCAAATAAAAAACATCTTTGATGCGTTATCATACGGAAAGGTTTGCAATTGATCAATAAATAATTCAGTGTAGCCAATCAGACCTTTGTGTAATAATTGATCATCATATCCCTCTTATTGACCGAGTTCTCGGTCCGGACAGTAAATTACGGACCGAGCTTTTTTTCCATTGATTTGTGGCCCAAGAGCGAATCGTGCGGGCCATAAATCATTGGCTGTTTGGGCTAACTGGAAACAAGTGCAGGGCGCTCGATGTGACAGTCATTTGATGGGCAAAAAAAAAGAGGTTTTTATTGGCTTACGAAAACAAAAGCACATTACAAAGGCTTTCCATGAAAGTAAAATCAGACTTACAAATGCGCCATGTTGAAAGCTTTTATTTGGCCAAAACTAAGAGTCGAGCAAGTGTTCTGATTTTGTGATTTCTTCATATTTAAAAAACAGCAAAGTCACATTATATTAGTTAAAACGGATGTAAAGTTCTGAACTAGTTGGGTGAGAACGGTACCATTTGTCAATAGAAGGTATACGAAAAGGGTACCTTTTTTGTGAAAAATGGAAGGTATAAGGCTGAGGGGTTGAACTTCGGGGTGAAGCCTCCCCCTATGAACCTTTCTTGAATACCCCTCCCCCCCTGACATAAGTTAAATCGCCTCACTTTAATTTTGGACAAAACCTGTAAATTTCTACGTCAGTTGGCGAGATGGTTACTATTTGACAGCCTATGTACTGTGTATATTAAAATCGTTTGTTAATATCACATTTTTAACTCTTCTTTATTTCGAAATGTACCTTTCCCGTCAGTTTATTCGACTAAAGTTTATCTTTTAAATTAGAAGATTACGGCATATGGGAGGCTTTCTCTGCGATACACATTGGCCGTCGCCAGATTTTCAGAACTTTTGAGCGCCAGACGTTTTCCTTCTACCATAGGGTGCCTCTGTAATCCGGATGATGAGGAAATTTCTTGGTTCTGAAGGATTCTTTTCAGGTCTTCAGACATACCTCAAGAAATATTCTTATGGAAACGCTAACACTGATGATTTATGGGAATGCCTAACTCAAGTAAGACAGTAATAGAGACGACAAGTCGTTACGTTACATTGCCATGGTAGCAAAGTTTCTGGCTGACAACAAACCGGAAACGTCACTTGAGTGAATTCGCACTCTTTCAAACTTCATCGAACTTATTCAGTTTCATTTAATTTGTCAAATGTGGCGAAAGGACCGTACCTAAGTTTAGAAACTGAAAAGAAAAAGAAATAAATTTTTGTGTTGTGTCACCTACTCCAAAAAGCGTGCGCTCGGAATTAGCAATTTTCATGTCGCAGTCTTGCAACAACGGCAAAGAAATGTACAAAAAAAAGCGTAATGCGCGTGCAAAGTTGTTGCTTTGCTAATACAAATCTATTGCTTTTTTGCCTTCGCCGTCGTCGTTGCTTAAGTTCCCTTTTGTTGTGATCCAGAAATTTTGCTACCATGGTAACGTGACGTCACACTTCTTTTCTCTGTAGGTCACCCAAATAACACAGACTGAGGCATTGACACTACCGTCGTAAAACCCTTAACCAAAACATTTTCCTTGTGGTTGCATGGCGCTTTTCCTATCTTTGAGACGCCATCAAACATTCACATATACAAACCGAGTTTAAGTAATTTGGTCGCCTTAACCCTTAGAATCCCAATATCCAAAAACATTTTCTCTACACTGTCCTCCATAAGTCATCTAGAGAATTGGTTGTGAGAATTTCTTTGAAAATTTAAGTACCGCTCAGTTTATCATCTACTCTTCTTCTCATCTACTCTCATCAGGGATATAATTGTGATTACATAGTATAGTATAGTATAGTATAGTATAGTATAGTATAGTATAGTATAGTATAGTATAGTATAGTATAGTATAGTATAGTATAGTATAGTATAGTATAGTATAGTATAGTATAGTGTAGTATAGTATTTCTTTATTGCGCCTTACTCTCCCAAGGGAGGCATCCGTCTAGTTACAATAAAGGTTTTTTCAACTACAACAAATTTAAAAAGGGAGAAGTATGAACGGAAACAACAAAATCATATGGCATTTACCATTTCTATAATAATTATACTATAATTTAATCACCTAATCAATTGGATTTTTGACTCAAGAACTGTTTTAGTGATATCATCAATAGAAAATACATATTCGTCACTCTTGGAGTTTAAAAAAATATAAAGGGCTAAAGAGATTCATTGTGGGGCCACGTAGCTCTCAGAATCTGATCTTTTCATTGGCTTTTTACAACACGCCTGCTAGTGTTTTTACCGCCCGGGGCAATGTTTATTTCATCCGTCTTTATTAGTTTTATAGGCGTAATTAGTCCCCCCCCCGCCCCGTTTAGTCCTAAGAGTGACCAAGATAGTTTCAAATTTTATGAATTTTTCTCAACTAATTCTTTAAGGAAATGTCTGAACATGGTAAACGGTCGGGATATCTGGACATCGAGGCTCAGTAAAGGGTTATAAACGACTAGTTCTAAGAACTTTCTGGCCCGTCAGAGTCTCGAAAGCGTATACTTTGGAGCTTAAAAAATACCAAATTGTCACAATGTTCGAATAAAACATTGATCTTTATCCATAGCAAACTGGCATCAATGTAAAAAGGGTGATGGATACCTGGACACGACAAATGGGATTACCGGTGGTCACCATCACGCGCACGGATCAAGAGAAGGCGAGAGCAGATCAAAAACTATTCCTTATCACCCCCGGTGCGAAGCCCAACCAGAGTTCTCCTTTTGAGTAAGTGACGTCAGGTTTGCTAATCTATGTGATGAGTCAAGTTTTTAAGGGTTTAATTTAAACGAATAAGATTACTTTCAACGCATATACTGAAGATCCAATAATCACTGCAAAAACAGGCCCAAAATATGTCACTTTGTAGCTCTGGGCCCTCATAGGACTTTTAAAATGATGGGAAATGTGTTTCTTTATGCATGCCAATCTTCCGTTTCCTTATTTTAAAATGACTTTCGCTTTCTTAGTTATACATGGAATATACCTCTAACTTATATGACTCAGAAGAAGAAGGCTACAGTCCAAGTTTGGATGAATAGAGGGCCTGGTAAGAAATTCTTGATTTATTGAATATTTGTGCTTGTATGCTCACAGCTATATGTAATGGCTGCCCTTTATAGCGTTTTAATAGAGTACTAAAGTGTGACGTCATAAAAATGAAATTTCTGAAATTATGGAATTTGTCAGGATATTCTGAAAGAACAATGTCCAAGAGGCCTACTTGCCAAAAATGGGCATTTGGGGGCAAATTGTCTCTGAGATCGTAGCCCAGTTATGCTTACAAAACTCCATACAAACCCTTCTAAATTTTTTTGGGGTCGACCCCCCAAAAAAAATTAGAAGGGTTTGTATGGAGTTTTCTGAGTATAACTGGGCTACAATCTCAGAGACAATTTGCCCCCAAATGCTCATTTTTGGCAAGTAGGCCTCTTGGACATTGTTCTTTCAGAATATCCTGACAAATTCCATAATTTCAGAAATTTCATTTTTATGACGTCATCACTTTAGTACTCTATTGCAATCTACGGCGTAAGGGGTCATCTCAGTTTTATTTTCAAAAAAGGGTTAACCAAAAAGAAATAGCTAAACATGGGAAATTGAATTGTTCTACACTGAAGCTCTTTGGTCATCCACACTGGGGGCAAACTTGTCGATCTTTCCTCAAGGATACGAGAAGGTAGTCTTGGGAAACTGATTTCTGTCTGATCATGGCAAAATCTCAGGGAACTTTTCTCCAAGTCTTGTGTCCAGTTACCGAAATTTTGCCAATTTTTCGGATTTTAAAACCAGGGTCTCCGCGACAGAGCTTTTGAAACTCTCTAGTCCCATTCGTACTGTCTTACAGCCAAGAACCATGGAATCAGATATAGTTCAAGTAAAATGCACCAACCTCAGGCAACCACACTAATATCTATGAATAAAGAAATCCAGATGAATTGACAAACCTTCCAAAAAATATATAAATGAAACGAACACAACCACAACTTATTCCCTCGAAATCTTTTTCAGCTACACTAAACTGGGCCTCCTCTGACGGTTGGATCAAAGCTAATGTTGATCAGATTGAATATTACCGAGTAAACTACGAAACAGAGAACTGGAAGTCTCTTTACCTTCAGTTACAATCTGACCATAAAGTAAGGACAAATATACATCCAACAGGCAGGTTTATGGAAAACTCTTGTTAATTCTGATTTGAATATTTTTTTTAGGAATATCGAATATATTGACATTTTTAATATTTGTCTCACTGACAAAAAAAGGAGTTGTCCAAAGTCTCTAGATGTCCTACAGGTTTCTTTAAAATTTGGACCTAAAAAGGAGATAACTAATTAAAGGTGATAAATTACGGGACAGCACTAGAATAAATGAACCAAAACTAGGAACAGTCGAACCTATATTAACCGGCAAAATACCACAGTCCCGGTGGACAAAGTTGTTAGTAAAGCACATAAAATAGAACCTCTATTGGGTATTAACCTTTTGTTGAGCTGCCCTTAACTTGCGCAGTCACCTTGCTAGAGAGCATAAGACACAGCGAGGCAAGAAAAACAGCACGATTACGTCAGTGAACGCTAATTAGTCATTTGCACATACTACTGATACACCTTGTATTTCTCTTGAAAAGACTGTAATTTACCCAGGAAAAATTAAGATCCAACTAAAGGTTTAAGGTTATGCAATGCAAAATTTGGCGGGGGAAGTGAGAGGGGAGGAAAACAACTGAGACAGAAGGTGTATTATGGAAGATGCACAAATCGGGGAAACTTCCCTCTGCCAGGATTATTCTGGGTCGTTTGCTCTCCAGCAGGGTCTTTAATTTTAGCAACATGTGATAATTTAACTTCAAAGAGCCATTACTCACGAGTTTATAACTTTGTTTGAGGCCTTGAGCGCCACTGACCGGTCAGGATTGATTGATGATGCTTTTCATTTGGCAAGGTAACGTATATTGTTGTTACAATGGCTGTAGATACAAATTTATTTATTAAAAAAAAAAAATGATGATTTATTCAACATCTCCCTTTTCTCACGGCTTCTATTTTTATTGCCTCATTTTGTTCCACCAGTTTTTCTCCTCGGTTAGTTGCATTTTTAGCCGTACTGACTTGTTTGCCTCGGTATCTCTATCTAGGAGCAATCTGCTGGATCAAACTATCGCTTTGGATTTGACAAAGTACATTATTCACGAAACAGATTATGTCCCATTGAAAACATTCATACAAAATATGCTTTACATCGGCAACAATTTAGCACTGCAAAAATCTTTTGGATTGTTCAAGGTAAAGATGTGAATTTTTTAGGTTTAAGTAGTTAATTATCAGGTTAATTATAGTAAATTTCTCCCTTATCTACTTACTCAAACCAAATTGTTAGGTTGATATTTCGGTAGTTAATTGTCGTTAATTAACTAATTACGAAAGATTCAGACTAGTGCTGATTTTGTTAACAATCGTGTAACTTTAATGAATCATGGGCTGAAATGTTCTAAGAACTATGGTCACAAAATTCATTTAAGATGATTTATTTATTTAAAGCACAAAAATTGAACGTTTTTGCCAACATGCCTGTAAAGTCCTTCTCATATTAGTCCTGATAGATCAGTACTAAAATTTGCCGAAATCCCAATTATGAACTTAGTTAGAAAAACAGTGTTTTTCTCTAACAAATTCATATGTTTAATTCCCGTCGTATTTTTTTAATATATATCAAGAGAATATTATGGAGTAGAGAGGGAAACTTAGAGCACTGGCTGGGATATGTGATTTCACTCAAGTTATTTTTAGAGGTTGTAGTTAAACGGGTCTATATCCTGAAAACGTCTGCAAATCAACTCCAATCAACTCCGATCAACTCCTCAAAGCAAAAAATGCAGAATATTTGTAACTTTGGTGAAATTCACATTTCCCCACGTTTCCCTCTCAGTTTCCCATTCTTCATTAATCAAGGTACGGTAAAACGGGCAGCAAAAAACGTGCAACTTGTTTTGTAACATGGCTGCAAAACGAGTTGAATAGCGATGTTGTGCGTTCTACCACCCACATCAAACCTGTCTTGCAATAAATAAGCTGGTTACAAGGGTAAGATAAGCCTGTTTAACTCGCTTTGCACCAATGTTGCTAAACAAGTCACTCTTGCACGTTATTTGTTGCCCGTTTTACTAGAGCTTTAATGGGTTTGGACAGAAACTCATAAGGGGTTGAAACATGTAACTCTCATATCTTTGCTTTGTCCGATGCTCGTGATTATTCATTTTCGAAAGTACCATATTTGGAACGAGAAGAAGAGATAAATGACCAATCAAATTTCGTAAACAACTTGACGTAATTTTCCTTCAGGTTCCCGCGCCCGCTTAAAAAAATGGCCGACAAACGGGGGAAAAACTCCTGAAAGCCGAGAAAGCTTTCAAAGGTTGAAACCAGGAATATTACCGAAACACTGAGCAGGATATTATTGCCTTACCACCCGGGCAAAACGTAACATTATGAAACCCATTGACGGCCTCGCAACTTCTTGAAGTTGTCACTTCAAAAAACGATGCCTCGTTGACCCTCTGCACAGTAAACTTATACTGCAAATAGGCTTTTAAAATTCTTATGTTAAAAGTCTAGAATAAACAGTGAAAAATATTTTCGAATAAAATTCATTAGCTGCGTATCGAAAAGTGTCCAAAACCTGAACCTGACATCTTCGCAAAAAGTGATGCTTCTAATGAATGTGAGAAGCATTTTAAAAGCTTAAATTAAACTTAGATGTTGTAGTCACGATCGTGTTTTGAGCTAATTTTATGAATGAACAAACTCAAAACGATAGACAGAGAAGCCGTTTCTTGAAAATTTTTATTCAAAGTCCAAAAAGTTAATCCTCTAAAGCAATTCGGAAAACACTATCTGGATCGTGGATCCGTTCACGCGAGTGAAATCGGCTAAGCACTTGGCAAAATTCAACACAAAATCCATCTCAAATCAGGGCACATTTTGTAATTTTTCTTTAGCGCCTAAGAGAAAAATTTATAAAACGTCTATGAAACATTTAAAAATACATAAATTCCCTTTCATAAACGTAATTGTCTTGGCCATAGAGTGCAAAATGTACCTGAAAATTCAGCAAAAACTTCGCTGACTTGGTTGCATTTCAAAACAGACCATGGGCTCCGCCGTGAAGAAAACAAGGTTGAATTCCTCGAAGGACGATTTCTTGATGAAAAGCTTCCCTTTCTCCACAAAAAGAAAGCTGAGCAGTCTTTTGAACTTTCTCTTTCCATTTTTTGACTTTTAACGGTGTATTTTTAACCTTGAAATGCAGAACATCTTGTCTTAAAACATCTGCATGGTGATCGCGCAGCAGCCATTTTGTTGAAAATGGATATCCGTCACTAAGGTTTCCAAATATGGTCAAAATGAATATTCACGAGCATTGAACGCGAGTTACACGTTTCCATCCCTTATGGGTTTCTGGTTTGGAAAATTGAGCCCCTAATAAGGTGAGTAATACTAGACGTTGCTTCTCGTTGCCTCAGAGGTACATGTTGCAGCAGCTTGCTCCAGCTATTAAGCGACTGGGATGGGAAGATAACGGATCTCACTTGGATAAGTAAGAAAAGGAAAAAACCCTTTCACTCCATTAATACAAATGTGATTTCTGTATTATGTATATACGTATAGCCTAAGAAAACACATTTTAAACACAATGTTAACCAGTCAAAAGCATTGCCCAGATCTGGGTAGTGACGCGTCATCAGTATGGATTTTCTGCGCTCGTTTCTCAGACGTCATTTCGCGGGAAACCAGTGGTGACGTCGCGAAGTGTAAACTGTTTCCTTAGGCTAAATAATGTACTGACTGAGAAAATTGACTGCATGCGTTTTGTCATACTACCATGTATCTGTGTATGAATTGTATTCATAAACTTATACATCTTTTTGCTGTTGCGTGAGTTTTCAACAAAACACAAATTTAGGTAGCCAGACTTGTTTTTTAGGGTGGATTTCTCTTAAATTCGAGTATTTACCTGATCGGCATTAACAAAGATATCAGAAAAAGGATACCACAGCCGTATTATATGAAGATGAAAATTTGTTGTGATCTATGTTTTATTGACATCGGAGTAGCCATAGCAACGTACGACGCCATTACGTTTTTTACATGCCTTTGTATTTCTCGGTACCAGGAGCTTTTGGAGCTTTTACCTCCTTTAGTTGCCTCGATTATGGCGAAGTTTAAACATATTCTGTGAGAGGGTTTTGGAAATATTTTGAAGAACGCTTTTAAGGGTCATAAAAACAGTGAATAAATGTGCTATCGACATAATTGGCTAATATCTAGATAAAAAGATGAGGCATGGAAATGCGGTTTCATCTCACAGTGGTTTTATTAAATTTGAAACTGTATACTATACTATATACTGTATACTATAAGTTTGCTTCGGCCGATTGCGAGAAAGAAGAATGTGTGTGTTCGGCTGCTTTCATTACCATTTTTCTATTTAATTTGGTCCATTCTTACAAATGTCACGATAATTTTATAAACCGCTCCATGAATTTTTTTAAAAGCTTGACAATCCCGGGAATAGGTCAATAGGTCCAAGTTCCAAGGACATTAGAAATAAGGACAGCCATTAAATGGGTCTTCAAATGTCACAATTTTTCCCACCCTCAAAGATTTGGTGGGTTAAAGTGAAAGTCCTCATTATTCACTGAGATATTGTTTTCAAATTTCATATTCACATGTACAACTTTAAGCAAAAAAAAAAAAACAAAACTAATTTGCATTCCAAGGTTTTGGTCATGGTTCCCAAAAATATAGCCTGGCTGTACTTATGTGGATTCACCTGTGAATGCTATAATAAATGTTTATCGATTACTTATTTGGCTTTTATTTCATTGGTCATTTTCCAAAGGCAGCGTCATTGTCGTAGAGTGTGTTTAAATTAATTCATATTATTGCTATAATTGCTTTGCAGACTTCTGAGGCCATACATTCTTTCCACGGCTTGTTATTGTTCAGACAAAGCAGTTATAGCCAAGGTCAAGGAGATGTTTCAGCTCGCAATGGAGGGTCTCTTGTATGTATAAAAACCCTAACTATTTTTCGCGCCATGTAAGGGAATCCGGATTAAAAATTCTCGCCTTTCGCGGTCATGTTTTTAACCCTTGATAAATCACTGTTGCTCGCGTTTTAACCATTACTTTACTTATGCTCTGTTAATAGATAACCAAGGATGAGAGGAAACAGGGCTGTGAAGATCCTGGTCATGAGCTTCAGTTATTACGTTTTTTTTTGCAGCATTGCATCAAATCTCCGTTCCCTAGTTTATTCTATGGGTGTCCGTGAAGGTGGTGTGAAGGAATGGAATCAAGTTTATGACAAGTATAAGTCGACAAATATTGCTTCAGAAAAGGCGATTCTTTTAACTTCCCTTACATGCACCAGGAATCCTCAAATGATTGAAAAGTAAGGCTTTATTGTAAACACACGAAGAAATTATTTTGAAAAGAAATTTTGGATTTTCTAATTGAACCCAATCACAAGAACGGGTCTCACCACGCTTAAATCAGTGTACCTGCGAGATGCATTTTATAAAAAAGATAGTGACACGAACTTCATTTATGGATTTCACGTTCTTTTCGAAAGCTGCTAAATTTAAAAAATAGACAACAATTTTCTATGGTCTATTCTTTTATCATCATTTCTAGTATAGATAATAACAATTATAACAATTCATTCAAACTTGAGTGGAAAAGGAATTATACTCCAACGCGAATAGAAATTTAAAAAAAGAAGAAAAAAGGTACAGTACTAAAAACAAGAAGAAAGAAAAGGAAAAAATACAAAACAAACAAACAAACAAAAAAACAAGTAGTGTACTTAAACCTTCCATCGAGGTAGTAACACTACGGGTAGCGTTTTCTAGCGGCAGCTTATAGATTTAAAAAAATGTTAAAGAAGTTTTTTCCTCGTCATAAACTTATGACCTATTCCAAATTTAGAATCGTTTTTCTTCCTTACATTTTAAATCCTCAATGCCATCTTAGCACTCATACAGTACGAGACGTTGCCATGTCAATTTTGTAACTTCAAATGTCAAATTACAAGTTGACGCTTAAATTTGGCGCCAAAATGAAGGAGTAATGCCACCCATGATATAAGTGAGCAAATTGATTTGACAATATTATATTCGCTCCTTTTTTCCAACAGATCATAATCGGCCTTTAATAACTTTACAGAAAATTAAGGTGGAGACGAGTGAAGAACGTCTTAACACAATTACAACAGAGAACCTCTACCATACCAAGAGGCTTCAAGCCTCTTGGTATGGTAGTACTATGGAGGAAAAAAAACATTAAGTTCATGGATATAGGTGAAGCCCAACCACAGAAATCGAAGAAACCCTATAGCTAAGGCATTTCATTCGTTAAGACTTGTAGACAGTTTCTCCCAAGCGTTTCCCAAGAACTTAACTTTATCAGAGTAGATGGAATGATCCCGAAAAATTTTTTAAACTGCGATTACTAGCCTAACTTAGCGATGACACAATAGCTATGGCATCTTTTGCGAAGATTTCGCCAAGAACTCTTTTTGTCTCGTATGTTTCTCCGTTTTGCGTGTTTGTAAACGGCTAAACTTTTAAAACCGCGCACCATATTAGACTACCCTGCGAGCAGAGGCTACCTTTTCGCTGTGTGAACTCTCGTGCGAAAAGTAGCCTCTGCCGACAACCGTTCTAATCCGTCCAGAAATCTGGGCGAATAAATTAACAAAAACAGTTTTTTTTCCTGCTCTTGACCGGTTTAGAGCTTCGCGTGAGTCTTGCGTGAGTCCTGCGTAGCAGATCGGAGTTGTCGCAATTCTTTTTATTCCCGCGCAACTCGTGTCATTTGACGGCAGACCTGACGAATTTATTTTGCTTGCGAGTCGCGTGACGAATTTCGCGCATACACGGTCGAAAATTGAACGGCCGGTTGTCGGCAGAGGCTACTTTTCGCACGCCAACTCACGCCGCGAAAATGTAGCTTCTGCTCGCAGGTTATGTTGGGCAAAACAAAGAAAACACGATCATGGGCAACGACCTACCACGGCGCGCGTAGCTTATCTTGTGTTTTTTTTTTTATAACATGTATAAAGGACATAGAAATATTATGAAAAAACCAACAATAAAACAATCACTGAATTCCGCTTTCGTATGATGTGAAGAATTATGCAGATCTCGGAGGCTTTTCTCTACTTCGGCCTCTCCTCTATCTGCATAATTTTTTCATCATTTTGTTAAAATCGACTCAGTATAGCCCTAGACCCATCAGCGCCCGAGGAATCGCGCAGTTATTGTAAAATTTTATCTGGACGTCCCAGTAGAAAGCATTATTTACTTGATGCCTAGGTTAATTTCTTCAACCCCATCTAGTTTAATCACTGTTTAATGAATGTTTAGATAATGTCTTAAATATTTCGAATTTACTTGGCGTTTAAATTAGTCTTAATTTATCGTCTTATTATTCTCTTTCGACGATGAGTCTTTCTTTTACTCTTTTTATCTCAAGCTTATTTTGAAATGTCTCTTGGTCACTTTGTATCTAGGACTCTAAATTATTCATTGGATAAGGACAAAATTGGTTCTCAGCAAACTCTCATGGTAATATCACACTTTGCCTCTAAACCCGAAGCATGGCGGATGGCCTGGGACTTTGTGCTTCGTAATTGGAACTATCTTTACAAAAGGTATAAATTGTATTAAACATATTTGTAATGTACCAGGAATTTGTAGTTTGTAATGTAGCAGGAAATTGTATAACGAACGCAGAGAACTCAACAATATTTTACTTCAAGTCTGTAAGCACATGGCAAGAAGAGCCTACTGCGCATGTACGACGCGCATAAGGATTCAGGGGATATGACAATATTACCACCGGTTTGCCTTTGACCTAATCATAAATTTAGATTAGTGGTCAGTACTTTCTGAATTCTCAGTTTGATGATACGAAAAGACGCTTGTCTTTTCTACATTTCACTTCGATAATTCGGTTATTTTTTTGGTAGTGCGCTTGTGACCTTTTAAAACCATTCGGGTCACTCGAGAAAGAGTCACTCTGGTTATTAAAAGAACACGAAGACATAGATTTTGAGCTTTTGCTATCTGAATACTTCTTGTATTGGAATACGTATCTGGATGTCGATCGATGTTGAAAACGCTCTTTTAATGAGTAATCTCAGTCGGTGATACATGTTGCTCTTAGCCTCCAGTAACTTGAAACGGAACACCACCATAGCGACTCACCACGGCATGAAAATGCACACTGATCTTATCTTGACGAGTCTTCATATTAACTTATTTTATCGCAGTAATTCTTTTCTTCATGAGTTTATTGGTTCCTTCTTTGATCGTTGATAGTGTGAAATGAAAACCAGTGATACAAAGTAGACTCAGTTCTATGACTCATGAAAACTATCGTCCACACCAGTGAACACCTGATCATGTGCACCTGTTTCGTTCAGCCCCTAAACTGAATGACAATTAGTGCAATGCACCGTTTTTATTAAAGCTAGTGACGTGACATGTGGCACTATAAATGTTGTTGTATCTGATCAATTCCAATGACCCTTTGTACAATATCTTTGTCTTCCTCTCAGGTACGGGACTGGAAATGGCTGGTCAAGCTTGATTACCTCCTTGATGACCAATTGCAACACAAAAACCCAACTTGATGAGGTAAGATCAGTATTCTAGCTTAAAACGTCAATATTAATTTGAGTTGTCCAATTTATCACATCTCTGCCAATGTCTTATTAAGGTACATTTTAAGGTACCACCTTTGTATTATTGATAGAATATTGACTGCACAGATTATGCGATCTCTCTAAAAAGTCAAAAGCATTGCAGTCTCTGGACTCTCCAAGTGGCGAGCAGCAAAAATTGCGGCCGTAGACATCCCCGCAACTTTACTAACATTTTCAGAAGGTTAAGTTGAGAACTTTTTACGAATTTCACCGGTGTTCTAGCTCTACCCATGCACATAGCTTGAGAGGGATGGTGTGGACTGCTGACCATTGTTATGCAATTATGTGATATAAGATTGTTCCCCTGAAGTAAAAGCACAACGGAAGCTATGTTTAAAAATTTTACTCCTTCAATGTTTTTATGTCTTCAGTTAATGGAATTTTTCAAGGGCTACTCCTCTACTGCTCTTGGGTATCGTCAGGTTCAGATGGGAATGGAACAGATTCGTGCCAATATCATGTGGCTTAGTGAACATGAGGAAGAAGTGGCCGCTTGGTTTGAACGAATCTTTTAACTAAATCGTTCCTGTGCGAGATAATAATAAAGACAAACTTTGTAGGAGAATGCTGGTGCGTAGCTACTTGTACGTACGGTACACACGTGCCTACCAGAAAATAATAAAAATAAAATCAATAAAATCAAACTTGTGAATAAGATAAGAAACGCAAATGAATGACGAGATAACAAGAGAGGATAAAGGGGACAGAGAAAGCGTCCCCCATACACACCCTATTCCATAGGTAATTCGTCTCGAGTTATTTTTAAGACCACAGATCCCAAGGTGGATTAGACAACAGCCAATCACATAGCGCGAATGTGTTCCGCGTGGATGACCCACGCTCAGAGCCACGCGTCCTTCACGAATTGACGCAGAACAAAATGTCGGAAGAGCGATATTGCTATTCGTTTTGTCGACGAAAAAGACTAAAGAGAGATTTCTGCTAAAGCTGTATCAGCGAAACGGAAATTAAAAAAGAATCGCCCGTCCTCTCTTGTATAGAGCTAACAGTACAGCGGGGAAATCCTTAACACAGGATCATTTATAATTTACAGTTTGAAGAGAGCAATTTCTGGTTTGATATTTATTCTTTTATTAGTCATTTATTATTCAACAAAAATAACACTTGGCGTCCTACTTGCTTTATTGTACAAACGACCGAAATTTCTCATTTTATTAAAGCACTGAGGTTCCGACAACATCGAGTTAAACTGATTTTACGGGTTGTCAAAGAGTCTAGCGATTCCCTTTCCCCAGGTGACTGCCGACTCATTTCGCGTCAATATTCAGGAATGCTCTAGATCTCTTTACGCTTTCATTGCCTTTCGCCCGACATGTTTTGCACGGCGTTTAGTCATGCAAAACCTCCACGAAACATCCACGCAGCGCGCGAGGTAACTTTATCCCGGTTCTAAAAATAACTGGAGACGAATTACCTATGAAATAGGGTGTGTATGGGGGATACCTTCTCTGTCCCCTTTATCCTCTCTTGCGAGATAACTATTTTAAGAGTCCGGTTGCTTTTTTGATTTTTTTTTCTAAAACAACGCACTGTTCCCTTTAACACACCCGAATGTCGGTTTCCAGTGAAGCAAAGCCAAGCAATTTATTGGTGGACTGAATGTTCAATTTTACATTTAGAGAAACGGCGGGAAGATAGTGCGCAGCGGCAAGCTAGGTGGTATAAGGCGTGAACGCCTTGTTTTACCTGCGCATGTCTTAGGATTAGAGACAGTAGGACAGGATTACGTCAACAGAGTGTGCTTCTCTTAGTGAAAAATCAATGAGGCGAACGACGGCAAAAAATCACTCACTTGCTTGCTTACTAGCTTGTTGCACGGCTTTAGCCGCGTTTACACTAGGGGCGAAAATTTTTCCGGCTACATAAATGTTTCCAGATTTATTCCATTGAGGGTATATATTCGAACAAATTTTCGCAGGCGTTCATACTAAAAACACATTCGGATTCCCAAAAGTTTACACACATCGATAAACCTTGGGGCTTTGGCAACGAGGACGACGACGGCAACGAGAACGTCAAAACAGCTATAACAGCTAGGTTTAATGAGTAAAACAACAAATTTGCCACGTATAGCATTCTTTTTTGGTACATTTTTTTGCCGTCCCTGCATGTTATCGGTCACATTGCGATTCTTATCTCCAGTTTCCACGAGTCCATGACTCCCCTTTTGTGCAGATTGACCCTCGCTGCTACGCAAGCTCGAATAAGTACTTTTGCAGTCGAAATTAATTTCCAAAAGTATTTGTCGATCGCCAAAACGACCAAAAAACCAGTAAAAACAATGGCGACCAAGTTTCTTCCTTGATGATGATATCATTACTTTGCGGAAACCAAGCGATATATACATAGAAATATCAGGCCGCCCAAGTTTGCAGGTCGCTATGTACCGCGCGCGACAAAGTTATAAACCTTCACCACGCGAGGGCCTCACGGCAATCACCTGGCAAGTAATAAATACATTGAAATACATTTTGAAAGTTCACTAAATCTGCTCTTTTTATTTTTCTGTTTTGTTTTCCGCGACATTTATTTTATTCGACTGATTTAAATTCGACGTCTAAAACCAAGTCGTGCTGAAGTAGAGCCATCTTAGAACGGCAGTAGTACGACGTTTGAAACGGGCCTCACTGATCGGTTTTTTTTTGCAACAAACACCAGCATTTTTTTGGTTTTGCAATCTATCTGATGATATCTTTCAACGCATATAAAACAGTATCCCTTGATCCATCCTGGCTTTCACAGTAGTGACCTTGGTATATTTATCACTCCAATTACTGTACACTGCAGTGAATACAGACCATTTCCCCCTTCCAAATCAATTCAAATCTTCGGGGTTGTTTTGTATTGAAAAAAAATGCCTCGTTAGTTTTAGCCTCACTAATAATCTGTGATGTAACTTAAGAAAACAGCCGACTTCTTGCGACGCCACCGCTGGTTTCCCCGCAAATGACGTCTGAGAAACGGGCGCAGATGAAATTCCATACCGATAAGGCGTCACTATACAGAACTGAGTAATGCTTCTGATCAGTTGAGGAAATTTTCCTTGACAGAACGACCGAGATCTGCCTAAATCTGTGTAGTGACATGTCATCAGTATGGAATTTTTGCACCTCAGACGTCAGTGGTATACCTTCAGCAAAGATAAGCCACGTTTTGCGCTCCTTTGCGTTCCCTCATAAAAACTAATATCCATTTATTGATATTCAGGTGACCTTTTTTTTTTGCCTTGGGCCAATCAGATCTTTTTTCGAGTACAACTCTGCCAATTATTCAGAAGTTTAGATGAGGATTGAGAATTCAAGGACTGTTGTTGTTGATTTCTTTGGACGATCGGCTTTGTAATTTTTGTCTTTTTTCTCGCTGTTTTTTTACTGTTCTGCAATAGACTGTTCGTCACCACTTGAATTCAAGTCGTTCTTTCGGGTGTTGCATTTTGCTTTGCCACGATTTCTCGGATGCGAAATGCGACATGCGAATTTTAACTTCATTTAATACGAACTGGCCCCATGTAAAGGAGTCAGGATTCCAGAATCCGAGAAATTTTTGCTTGTGAAATAAGGAATCCTGGGTCTCTGGGCCTCTGTTTATTCTACTGTGGAATGAAAGGTACATTATCATTTTCATTTTGATCCATCTCACTGACAATAAAAACAATAAAAACGTCGTATTAGTTTATTCCATCACAATTTGTGAATTAAAAAAAGAAAGGGATTATGCAAGGTCAGGGAGCTCCCAAAATAATGTCGTTTTTGATTCTCCTTTCATGACTAGTTTCCTCTAATAACAATGGTCACATGTTCTTAGGATTATTGCGAGTAATTTTTCTTTAAGGGGTTTCTCCGCGACAGCCGGTGGGCCTATGGATTTGTTGAATTATTATGGTGTTGTCAGTAAACACCCACTTGGGTTCGAGTTTGGGGTCCTTTCTTCTTTTGTTTTTTTCTCTGTTTATGTTTTGGTCAGAGGAAAACGAAATAAAACAGGGGACTCCAGCCCCAACCACGGGTGGACGTCTGATTGGCACCTTGGTTTCACTTACCACTTACACTTTGAATTTTTTTTTGTTTGTTGCATTATTGAAAAAGTAACTTTTATTAGGTGCAACATATTATCATGGCAGGAGACATTATTGTCAAGCAATAAACAATCGTTTTGGCTTCTGACTCTTTCAGTTTATTAAGTTGGGTAATTTTTAGCTCAACGTTTCCCTACAGTTTACAGTTAGCAATACTTGCTCGTATTAGGGTCGACAAAACTAAAAATAACTTTAAAAACACTCTTGGAAATCGATGGCTAGACATCTAGTTTTAATCAGGCGTAATCAGCAAACCTTTGTCATTTCCAAAGCTGGCAGATATTTCTTTACGCTCTGTCAACCCACTCCAAGCGCTACTTGTATGTATGAAAGTGTTGGCTTTTCGCCCTCAAAATTCCAGCTAAAAACAACATATCCCATTATTTACACCACTATCACTAAGCGAGACAGCAAGTACCTCCTTTTCGATTCATAATGGAGTTCTACCAGGGCTTCCAAAAACATTCAACAGGTGCGCCATGCACATGAAAATACCTACATTACATACCTAATTATTTACATTGAAATTCACGTAGAAATTATGCAGTCCATGCTCTAATGGTTGTGAGCTCTAGCGTCAGTTTTGTTGTACATGGATAATATTCCACCATTCACAAGTTATCAAACTTTGTCGACTCCATATGACTCCAGCACCTGGGCCGATGAAATAATATTGGACCTCGACACTACTGAACTGCAGTTATTGATAAGAAGATAACTGGGTATAGGTTTTAGCATTACCATTTGTCAAAGAAAAAATGACCGCGGAATATAAAGCTATTCAAACCCGAAATCCCGTCCAAAATTTTGTATCTCGTTTCCTTCTTCCAAACAACATCCCGAATCCCGACCCGCGACAAGAATTATAGCATTCCGAAAAAAGAAAGCTTTTCATTGGTTGGTTTCGGCTATTTGTTTCAAGCCTTGTTTATTTACACTGGATTTTGCACACAGTCGCGATCGAGAAGTCACTGAGAAACTCGTTAAAGAAATAGATTGATGTTATGGTAAGCAAAGTAACTAAACAGAAAGTTAATTCGTTTTTTAAAATTGAAACTAGCCAGGGAAAATTCAAAACCAATCTTTATTTTCTTTGTTGACCGGTATGTAATCCTCTTTGCTAACAATATCGCAGGTCATGCCTTTGGCAGTGGAGTTTGCGACATTGTTTCGACAGCAAAAAATCTGTGCCCGTCTCAGTCGAATTTCAGTACAGTGTATGGGCATTCATGATCACAGGCTGACAACAGACGCTGTGGAAAAAAGTTCAGGGTATTTTAAGGTAAGAGGGAGTACTAGTTAAGGTAATAGCCTATAAAGGTTTGTTTTTGCCCTGGCCTTAAAAGACTTTGTCAGTAACTTTTTCTGCATAAAAAGCAAAAATAGTAAAATCATTCAATCATGGCATCTGAATAGCACTTTGATGTATTGCTTTATTCATACTTGAAACTAAGTTTATCGATAACTTACACTGGGGAATAGCACAAACGACCTTTATGATGTACCACTTACTATATAGTCTTATAATAAATTAAGTAACATTACGTAACTTGAACTTTGCCGGTTAAATTTCCAGTTGGAAGAAAAAGAAACTGTCAAAAAAATGAAGTATAGAAGTGTAAATTGCGTACTTGACGTAGCACACCGATCTGGACTGGTTTACCTTTTTCTTGGACGTTAAATGAACCTATCCTAGACCTAAATTCCACCAAAAAATTTCAAACGGTCATAAAATCGTGGACCGTAAAATGGAAATTCATTCTTTCGGTCCTTTGTCGATGATACAAGGGAACAAATAATCCATGACGTACTTGATCTACCATCTAAATACCCGGAGGGGGTGGGGGGGGGGGGTACTCCCCATAATTGCCTATAAGTAGAGGCTCCACCAGAAAGCTAAGCGGTACCTTTTTCATTCTCCAGGTATATCAAAGATTAGGGATTTTAATGGTTGAGGTATATGAAAGGTAGGCAAATCTGTCCTTTCGGTCTGTAATTAATTATAAAATGACCAAAAACTGCCACAGAAGGTTTTTAAGGCTCTGAAAAAGTCGAGAAAACGTCCTTGTATTGTGATTTATTCATATTTTAAAGGCAGTGCATTTGTGCTGTTAAAAGAGATGGAAAATGTAAACTAGGGATGTGAAAAGGGTATCACCTATCAATAGAAGGTATGTAAAAGAGCCACATTTTCTATCAAAAAAGTTATATAGGAGGGCGAGGAGTTGTACCTCGGGGCGCCGCCTCCCCTTATAAGACTTTGTTAAAATACCCCCGCCCCCCTGGGTCTAAATACCGCGTCTCTAATAGCCTACTTTGGTATACTTAAAGATAAGAGGACTTATAAAGGTAATCTAAGGTGGACCATGTGTGCGACAGGTGACAATTTCCAATCCCGCTGTTTCAAAGGACGCAATCATCCAGTATTTACATATTAACTTGTGCTGATCGATACAAACAGCCAAGACTGTAACTAAGGTTCGAATAAAATTCCCCTTATCTGTTTAAAGCGTCGGGGAGCCGGATTATTACCACCCAATCAGAAGAATCGAAGTAGTATAGAACAGAGATTTAAAGGCTACCTTGTTTAAGTAAATAAATGGATTATTGAGTGCTTACTAAATCCCATTGCTTGTTCTCTGACCCGTGGAATTTGACCTGTATTAGATGTGGAGCGAAAATAGGGTGCAAATGTAGCTTAGTAGCCACAGACCCCTTCGGCCAATTTAAGTTTTGTTTTTAAAAAATAGTTTGGGTCAATCATATTGCTAGAAATCAGCAAAACTGTTAACATGGAACTGCCTGAGCGAGAATCCATAAAAAATACACATGGAACGTCATGGTTTCTGCATCGAGAAAAAAAAGTTTTCTGTTTGTATTCCTTGCTGTATCCTTTATCATAGACCACTTTAATCCATTATAGCTTAATTCGTCCGGCCAATTTTTCGGTTTGTAAAATCAAAACCCAAAATATTGTGTTAGTTTCCTTTATGTTAAGAGTCTAACGCCTATTCTTTTTTTTTTCCTTAGGTACCATACAGGAATAGTTACAAGCTGGAAGACTGTGATAACCGAAGAAAATGGGTTGAACAGGTCACCAGAAAATCTTTATCAAATGTTGGTCAGTGGCTGGATCCACAGGGTACCCATGGGAGTCATTCCACTGAACGTTTGGCGGGAAATATAGAAAACCTCATTGGATTAGCTAAAATTCCTTTGGGTGTTATTGGCCCGCTTCTCATTAAGGGTGATCGTGTAAATGAACATATTCTATGCCCTTTTACAACTACAGAAGGTACACTTGTTGCATCTTCCACCAGAGGAGCTACAGCAATGACCAGGTAATTTTAACCGTATAATTATAAAGCAAAGCTCTCGCTCAGCAGAACAGCAGGGTAAGAAATAAAAATTGGTTATCAACATGATTGCATGCAATAAATTTTGGTTCTGACAAAATCGTCCGTTTGTACGTTCGCCCCTCATGTTAGCGGATGTGAAATGTCTTGTAGGGCGGCCATTTTCTTCAGCTCAAATTTGCAAAAAATTGAAATGATTACAATTTTGACAAAAAGTGATCAAATATCTATTAAATAAATTTACTTTTCAGGGGGGCAGGAGTTTCCTCCTGAAAGTTGAAAGTTTACACCTATTTCTATCGCGACCTAGTGCAATGATCTACAATGTCGATTATTTTTGAATAATTATGTACCAGTTGAGTGTTGGTATGGGACACAGTTTGAGCATGTTATGGGAACTTTGAGTAAAACGGGTGTATAATTCCGTTATTCTAGGTGCGGAGGAGTCAGTGCACGAGTGATTCAGCAACGAATCATGAGAACACCGCATTTTGTTAAGGACTCCATCCATCAGGCACAGATGTTGTCATCCTGGTTAATTTCCCACTTTGAAGAACTTAAGTTAAGAGCCAGTGAAGTTAGCCAACATTGCAAACTTCAAGCGCTGGAACCTTGGTTTGTTGGTCCGTTTCTTCTCCCTTTTTTTTTGTTTGATACGAGACTCTTAACGGCTCGAAAAATTGAGAAAAGCTATAACCTCAATGAATGTACAAGTTAAAGGAAGTAAAAATGCTTGATAAACTCCTTTATTTGCCTGTGATCCCTTCTTCCCTCCCTTTTTCCTCTTATTACTTTCTAGGTCGCAATCTGCTGATGGAATTCGTTTACGATTCTGCTGATGCCGCTGAACAAAATGGTGTAACTGTAACCACCTGGCACGCATGTCAGTGGGCTCTGAAACAGATCGCCAAGGAGCAACCGGATATCAACAAAAGGGAGTTTTACATTGAATCTAAGTGTAGTGGCGATAAAGGTGCACTAGCAAAGAATTACATTAAAGGTCGTGGAATTGAAGTTCAAGCCGAAGCTTATATTACAGTATCTGTCCTGCAAAATGTCTTAAAGGTACCTTGCACAATGTAACATCCTTGCTTTATTGTAAGTTTCTTTTTTTTGCAATCCCTGATCGAGGACACGATCAGTTGTTACAGTTTTCTTTTTCTTTTTGTCGTAGTTTATGTATTTGATAAATATTCTTCAAACTAGCATTCGAAATCCCTCGAATCCTTTTTTACCCGTTCTTGACATAAATATTAGTCAGCAATTCGGGTATTGGCTTCACAAAGTTTTCTAATCTTCCAACCTCATTTTCGAGCTCTGCAATGTCAAAACAGCTGAGCCGTGGTGTTAGCATGACGTCATATGTGTCATTCTCCCTAGTTTCCTGTAATACGATTCACTGCAAAATTGGCTGACCATAAAAAATTAGGACTTTCACAAGTACACTTTCTCATCAATGTTTTGAAACAATTTAAAATTTGGAACTTCATGTGCATTCAAAGATAGTGTGCCCTGAGGAGGCACTCTTCTATATTTAATAAGAACTGCTTCGACCATGTCTAAATGTAAGTAAGAACATTATCGCCATGTTTAGCTTCTGGCTTTGTGATCAGACCACTAACGTTAACAAGCAATATACTTTCCTTTCATTTGCTTGCCCTTCTTTGAAACTAGCTTTGTATGAAAAAAAGTTGAACAGGTAGGGGTGGAGAAAATGTTATGCAAGTTTGTAGGCACAGATCAGTAAATATGTTTGTGTTATGCAACATTTCAGCTATTTATTTTTTCCTTTGCATAAAAGGTGGATTCCTTTACCTTGAACAGGTGTTTTCACGCTCTCCAGATAGGTGCGCGCGCAGAGAGCTGGGTAGTACTGTGCTAATGTATGCGTCAGTAATACAATTGCTGGGATATCCGCTGCTATGGGACAGGATTTGGCGTGTGTTCATGAGAGTTCTTGGGCCATGCTTGAGATAACAACGGAAAGAGAAATAAAAGTTGCTGGTAAATAACAAGTATTTGAATATGTAATTCTAATTTCAAAGCTAATTAACCTATATATATATTCAGAAACTGAAGTGAAGTTTTCGGAAATGATCGGATTTTGATCTTTTATATTTCTATAAAGGCTTGGGAAAAAAAATCTTTACCCAAATCTCACTTAGGATGCTTCTTTTTAGTGTTTGGTGAAGGTAAAGCGACAAAAGAAAATATGTCAACTTTTTGGTTTATTTGACCTTTAAGGTATCATCCAGGGTAAAAAATCATTAATCTTCTTCTTCTTTTTTCTTTTTTAAATGACAAAGCTATTGCAATAAGGTGTAAATAAAAGTTAAACATCCATCTTACGTTCTTTAACCCTAAGCAGCTGAGTCTAGTGAGTTATACGAGCCCGGGATATACGTTAGCCTTGTTATTCCTACTCTTCTTATTGGAACCGTGAGAGGTGGAACAGGGACACCAACTGCAAAAGAATCTTTGAAGATGACGGGTTGTTTTGGAAAGGTAGGAATCTGACCTTGCAAGTAACAAAAGAACCTTTTGAAGGTTTAAAATCTCTAATGGGCAATTAAGGTATCATCCACCCTCAAGCACCCTCCTCGCGTTGATCGGCGCTAGCGCTTTTGCTTTTAACAAATACCCGCATAAACCGTACATTTTCTGAAAGCTTAATAGTTCTAGATTATTGCTTATTTCTTTTAAAAAATCAAAATATTAACGCGATTTAGAAATGAGAAGCTTTTTGTGAAAGTTGGTGTCACTGTAAATTTAAGTCCAGTCCAGCCAAAGAATAACGGAAGAAGCCAATAATAATAATAATAACAATCTTTTAATAGGATGCTCCATCACAAGAGTGGTTTACATAGAGGTCCTAATTACGAGATGTATATTATATAATACAATTAAAATATAAAAAGGTTAAGCTAAAATCGATATATATGAAAAAAAAAAAAAAAAAAAAAAAAAAAAAAAATTCAAGCTAAAATCCAGTTACAGAAATAATTAAAACATACACACTACAAGTACTCAATTATAAAAAGCAGAAAAAAGACACTTCTTAAAAATTGGAAAACTTGCTGAGTTTCTTACAGTTCTCTCTAATTCATTAAAGTCTTTGAAACAGTGGTACCGCGAACGTTGTTTTCCCCAATTATATTTAATTTTGGGGAGCTTGATAGTATCGTTATTGCGCGTATTGTAGGAATGTATATCACTCTTTCTTACAATGTCCAAAGAATGATTAAGTTGGCCATTAATACACTTGTATGCATATATACATCGATGACATTTCCTACGTTCTTCAAGATTCAGCCATCTCAAGACAATCAATGCATCGGTGGATGAGGAGTGAGGTGATCTATCTAATATCAACTTAGCTGCTTTGTTTTGGAGAATTTGCAATTCCTTCATAAGTGAGACATTGTCCTTGTCACCCCAGACTAAATCAGCATAATCAAAAATAGGTAGCACTAAGCTATTATAAAAAAGTAACCGGGCATCATAAGGTAAATAATACTTAATCCTACGTAGAAGACCAAGGTTTTTATTAACCTTACATGAAATATACTCAATATGGTCGGACCATGTGAAAGTTGAAGACAACATAACTCCCAAATATTTAAAACTACTTACAGAATTTATATCAGTGTCAAAAATAGATAACGTGAAAGAGGAAATACCAACAAGTTTCCTATTACTGCCTATAATAATCATGGATTTCGTCTTAGTAAGATTTAAAGTTAACTTAATTAAGAACGCGTTCGCTTCTTAACACGTTTGACTAAAAAACCGTGTCTCAGATTTTGTCAAGTGCGCTTGTTCTGTTGTTATAAGCAGGTGAAGTTAGGGATAGCAGATCATTAGCACTACCTGTGAAAAAATACTCTAACTGGAAAACGAAAAAAGAAATCAAAATTCGCAGGCACGGTTTTTTAGAAAAACTATCTGATAGTAAGTTGGTCAAATTTCAGCCAAATTGGTTCACGAGTTGCCGACTTTGAATTTAAAACGTACCCTCAACTTGCACTGATTTTCATTTCGAGAAAACAGTGGAAAAAGATTTTTGGCGGATGAGATTATAACAGATTATAACACCAAAGCTGTCAATTTTGATGTATACCAGGGAAGGGACAACAATGGTGACATATCAGGAAAAGTTGAAAACGAAACCCGACAACAGATGAACAATTTATTTCACAGGCTCTGCTCTGTTCGATCCTCTCTGTTGTCGAGAAAGCTTCATTAGTTATTTGCAACGGGCAGTTTTCATTTTCGCACCAGACAAGCCAAGTTGAGCCAAGCCAACTTTTACTTGATACATTTTTTAAAAGTTGGACACTTCCCTGGAAAAATCGACAACAAACCGCTTCCTGGAGTTTTTCTTGAAGCTTCTTTCTGTAGTAGGAAACTTGGGGGAACAGTAATCCTCTACAATGAACTCAAACTTTTTGTCTCTTTAAACTTGTTTTAATGTAGATAACTCGTTGCTCAACTTTTCACAATCAAGGCTAGCAGTATCTCTCTGACAAGACCTAGTTACAGCTCCTTTTATCCTGACTGAATCTGAAGGCTGCCAATCTCACTCAAACTTAAAATAATCTTACATCAGTAAAAATTCGATTGGCTATAAGAATTATTAACATATTTTCCTTCGAGGTTGTGTCGTAATAGGAAAATCAGTTAAAACTCCAAAATTCACTTTTGTCCAATAATTGCCCAGTCAAAACAAAACAGTCAGAGAGACACAAAAATTACAAGGAATGTTTACATGAATGAAAATCACATATGTACAATATTGTTACTCTAAAATGTACAATTTGTCAATTCGCGTACAGTGCTTAAGTTGTCGTTTAAAAGCTTCTTGTTGGAATATCGTACAATGGTAATTAGTCCCGCCTTTTTCCATATATTAACTAAAAGATTGTTTACAAATCCCTAATCAAAAATCAATTAGCAAGATATTTACATTGCGAAAGCCTTTAAACAAAGATATCACTCGTTACAACTTTTAGCAAGTAAATTGAACTAGGCAGTAACAAAAGCTTGTTTATCACAACGAGTTAACTAAGATAGTCCATTGGACAAGGTTTTCTTTTGAAAGCGCACTGAAGTTTCGATCAAACCACTAAATACGCGAAAGATAGTAAAAATAGAGACCTTAAGATTGAAGTTTTTCGGCATTTCCCGCGAACCGCGAACGTCAAGAAGTCACGTGACCAGAGCCTTGCCGTCAGGTTCGCGGTTTGAGGTTCACGTTTGTACGTCAAGACCACGCTCTAGAGGTAAGTGATTTACCGCAAGTTTTTTTGCACCCTAAAACATCACAATCCCACGTTTGAGAGGAAATACTACTGTTTAGAATTATTTCGCTTATTAATTATCGAATTCTTTTTATAGAAACGTAATTTTGAAGACGATTTCTCAGGTAAAATAGAAGTGAACAAACGAATGAAAACAAACATGGCAGCCGGCTATTTGTTGTTGGAACTGATTTGCCAGTCGGATTACTTTATGGTTAAACTACGATAAACAAATTACAACAAAAGCAGATTTCTGATGGTATGTAAATGCATTCTTTGTTTCCTAGATGGCTCCGTTGAGATGGCCAAGTCTTAAAAATGACATTGCCCTGGCTAAAGAAGTTGCTTCCAGAAAGCCACAAACACATCAGGAATGGGATGAATTAGCAACTATTCTCAGTGAAGTCTTTAGTTCCGACAGCAACAGAGTTGAACTAAAGGGGCGCGGGTGCCGAGAAAGATTGACAAGGCTCATTGAAAAGAATGAACAAGATGACAAAAAGTCGCTCAAAAAGTAAGGGTTAGCACATGCATTCATGTAAGTTATATAATTGGCGCGACAAGGAATACACAGAAGCATCATATTTTATTCATGAAGATGTTAAACAAACAAGTCCTAACAAGAAATTCCTTTGTCTCAGTCAAATAAGTTGTTTATTTATCTCATGGTCTTAATGACAGCCTCTCAGTGAATCAGTACATTTCTAAAATACATACATTGTATGCCAAGACTGTGCCCACAATGCCAAATGCCTTGGGACTTGTTCATTCCCAACCCAAATACTGTTGTATTGTAATGGAAGGAGTGGTTATGTTTATTCTTTGAATTACCAAAAGATCTGGAACCGAGGAGGAATACAGTGAGCTAAGCCAACTGCTACAGGATATCAGCACATATAGAAGAGACATGGAAGAGTATAAAGCCAAAACTGCAAAAGACAAGGAACAGAAAAAAAAGAAAGAGAGGGAAGATAAAAAGATGGGTGAAGAAATAAGAAAAAAAGCCATGGAAGGGCTGGTATCCAGTAAGTATGCTACATTCTTTTGCATGATTCTTACTAATATGCCCTTTGGTCTTCAATTACATTTTACATTAAAAGTATGAAAAGTATTAAAGTATTAAAAGGCTGCATTAAAAGTAGCTTAATCGTCTACTTTCTCGTGGTACCTTTCAGGGGCATGATTGAGCAAAAGCCACGCCCATTTTGGTACCTCTTGGTAGGAATAAACCCTTGAGAGATTTGATCAAAGCTTGGAAATAAAATATCCCAACAAGTATGCTTTATACCACAACAACACCAACTTTATTTGTACCCAAATTAACGAATTATATTACAAAATTAGGATAAATAAAATAAAAAATGAGTACATGGCTGTCCAGAATAACCATAATGGGTTAATTAGGGCTAGAAAGCCACCCCTAGTGATGACATCATTTTTTTATTAGGGTGAGGTACATGTACTAAAGACAAACATATACAACAACACACAAGAACACAGAAAATTAAAACTAAGTTTAAAGTTTAAATAATAATTAGCTGAAAAACAGAGTGTATTGTACCTAATTGGACAGTACAGAAAATGCTTGTATCCCTAGCATGGTAACTATTGGCCTAGTATGGGGTAAATCACTTATAGAAAAATGTTTATTCAAGATACTGACTACCTTACAAGGGGGATCAACATCTCATTTCTAATGTACTTTGCTGTAGACCTGTCTGTTATTCAATCTTTTCTAGAGCGTAAACGAGAAGAGAGTAGTACTGATGATGATGAGTGTACTAGCAGTGACGATGATTATGATTCTGAAAGGACCAGTACTTCTGGCAGTGGTTCTAAAAGAGGTGAGTATTCATATCATGACACAGGGTGTCCTGCCATTTGGTTGCTAAATATTTAATT